>NC_053453.1:26081239-26083739 GCF_015227805.2 Hirundo rustica | reverse complement strand
ATTAACTTAGGCATATATTTTAAAATTATGCTGCGACTTGTCTCTGCTTCATTCAAGCTTTGAAAGCTGTTTCAGATTAAAAAAAAAAGACACCACCAAAAAAAACCCTTTACAAATGTCCTCTTAGCTTTCCAAATTTTTTTGTTCTCACACATTCAGCTATGTCCTTAATATTTGGCATTTTGATTTATTAAGCAATCTTAAGTATTAAAGGCTTTTAGCATACACCAGCGCAAGACTTCAGATGCATCGTGTCTTGTGTCAATGATGAATTAACTGCAGCAGAGCACAAAAGTTACTATTATTTAAGCCTAGCTCCTCACCTCTGATTTTTCATCACAGTCCAGTTTTAAACGGCTGCGGACCGGGCCGCGTCTTAGGCGGGGCGGCGAGGCGAAGGCGGGTGCGTCACGTCTGCGGACGAACCCCCGCGGGCGCTGCCTCGGGGCCGGGCCGCGGGCGCAGCGGCGGTGCGGGGCCGCCGCGGGGGGGCGGGCGGCGGACGCTGCGCTGCGCTCCCGCGCCGGCCCCGCGGGGCTGGCGGCGCGCGCCGGGCCTCGCGCGAGCGGCACGTGCGGGGCACGCCGAGGCGCGCGGGCCACGCCGCCCCCTGGCGGCCGCGCCGGCGCCGCTGCCGCAGCTGCCCCGGCCGGGCCTGAGCCCTTCGCGCCGGGCCTGCGCCCTCCAGCTCCGCCCGGGACCGGCCTGAGCCCTTCGCGCCGGGCCTGCGCCCCCCGGCTCCGCCCGGGCCCGGCCTGAGCCCTTCGCGCCGGGCCTGCGCCCCCCGGCTCCGCCCGGGCCCGGCCTGAGCCCTTCGCGCCGGGCCTGCGCCCCCCGGCTCCGCCCGGGACCGGCCTGAGCCCTTCGCGCCGGGCCTGCGCCCCCCGGCTCCGCCCGGGCCTGAGCCCTTCGCGCCGGGCCTGCGCCCCCCGCTCCGCCCGGGCCGGGCCGGGCACCACAAACCCAGGGAGCCGGGCGTGACACACCCTGTCATAAACCGGGAAGGCCTAATTGCGGCACGGCGCGCTATCCTGCTATTTGTGCAAATAAAAGACTCCGTCGTGATGCAAAATAAACACAAAAGCACTGTTGTGACTATAACAGGGAGTCATATACTAATTTATATAATAAGTGGTTGTGCACGCTTTATTCAAGATTATGGTTGCAAGAAATGGCATGAATTGCTGGGTGTGTTTAATGCTGGATTATAGCAATTTGAAACATGTCAAACACATGGCTAATGCCTCATGCTTCACTCATTCTTGCGTAAACCTGCATAGCCACCATCCATTATACCCGTGGTAACAACACAATTCTGCAAGTAAATATTGTTAC
This sequence comes from Hirundo rustica, assembly GCF_015227805.2. Taxonomy (NCBI): domain Eukaryota; kingdom Metazoa; phylum Chordata; class Aves; order Passeriformes; family Hirundinidae; genus Hirundo; species Hirundo rustica. The sequence continues at coordinate 26,082,404 of NC_053453.1, read as the reverse complement.
ACTAAGTAACCTTTCAATTCAAGTTGTTTAGGAAGAGAAAATGCAATCTTGTGCAGTCAGTTCCAGTGTCAGTTTAATGTTTCAAAAGGGAAGTGGTGTAGAGAATAAGTATCTGTACAGTGACTTGCCAGCTTAAAACACACGTGCGTGCACGTGCAGGTGCACGAGCGCGTAGAAAATGTCCAGTTCGCTGCAGGGGAGAAAAGTAAAACTGTAGCTTCTAACTCAACTAGGTGGAGTGTTTCATTTTTTGTTATGGGTGATAGCTTGGCTACCCTGGCAGGGTTAGGTATTCAACCTGCAACGCAACTACGCTCTAAAATGTTTTACAATTTCACTCTTGCAGACAGCAGCAAATATTTTCCCCATACCTTTGTTTAAAGCACCAGGTAGAAAAGCTTATATCCCACCTTTGGCGCCAAGAGTTGCAGAATCACAACAGAAGTAGGTGCTGGTGAATGTGAATGTGGGTGCGTGTGTGCATGTGTGCCTGTGTAGGCATGCTCATGACTGACAGCGAGTGTGACAGCAAGAGAAAAGAGAAGGATTAGAAAGTATGAATGTGTGTAAATGGACCTGTATATTTTTTCTCGTTCTTTGTGAATTACTAAACTTACAGCCTTAGTATGTGACTGATACCTGTCTATTTCCTTTGTGTTTATTTATTGCTTATCTGCACTACTGTTGTAAAAACAAGAAAGAAAGTACATTTGTTTGCTCAGTGAGATGTTGCAGGTTGAAATTACTTTGCTACCAATAACTCAAGTTACTGATACATAGACATCAGAAATGATCCTTGTTTAGATGTTTTCAGAGCTTCAGTTTGTGAGGATTTAGAGTTGATAATACATATACACACAAGTGCGTAGACTCACATTTATATGTATGTCTATGCAAGAGAAAAGAAGGGAGAAGAAAAAGATTCTACGCTCTTGCTTTCTCCAGCAGACTTTTTTCAGTTGCCGACAGTGAGGAGGGGTTGAGGACACCCAACACAGTGCATTACTCTAGCCAAAGTTTCAGTGTTGTTTTTAAAAATACCATTTTATAACTAGAGATACACCCCCCACACACTTTTATTTTTAACATAAAATTATTTTGTCTCTTTTTTCTTCATAAAAATACTTCATTGTTTCTTCCACTTCACTTCAAAATAAACTGCCCT
>NC_053453.1:26038739-26071239 GCF_015227805.2 Hirundo rustica | reverse complement strand
GACAAAACAGATGGTATTGTTCTATTATCATCCACAGTTATTTTAATGTACTGTGTCCATCTGTGTTAAGATATATTACATGGTTTCATGGAATTTACAGTTCACTCCTGCAGTAACTCGATTTCACTGTTTGGTCTCCAGAGATTTTGTAAAATGTCAAGCTGTAGCTTGAAAAAGAAAAGTGAAATCTACTGGAAACTAATACTTATGACCATTTCATGCCTGATCTCCTTTGTAGTAGTGTTTAGAAGCTAGGTAGTGTTCATACTACAACAGGTAGAGGAAGAAAAAATCCTATCATTTAGATAAAAAGTCAGAAAATATACGTTTACGAATTATTGTTGTCATGTAGTGTTTAGTAATTAGTCCTGGTCATTGTGTGGAAGAGTTGTAGTGGTTTTCTACAGTTCAGCTTTACTGACTTTATTGTTTAAATTGGAATAGAATACTCAGAATAGAATTATTATTGTTACTTAATTTTTAGTAGTGATACCATAAAGTGTATTATTAAATAAATGTTACGTAAAGCCTATTTGATTAAATCAATCAAAGTTTAAAAAAATTACTTCTTATCATCATTTGCTATTTTTATGCTCAGTACCTGACCTTGAAGAGTAGTCTTTAATGAAAGTTTCATTTTCCTAAGTCTTAATGGGCGCTCCTCACGCTGTTTTTTCCCGACTGGACCCGTGATTCGTGTCTGTCTAATGTCTGGTACTCCTTTACTACCTGTTTTGAAGGTGTTGTAACTGTTGCACCTGGAGACCTCCTGTCAGTACCTGAACAGGTCAGTTTATTGGCAGCATCATGCCACAGAGAATAAAGCAGAACACCAAAAGCCAGGGCTGAAGTAAGAAAATCAGCTGTCTCATTTATTAATCTTTTATCTGTTCTTTAGTCTTTAAAAAAAGGAAAAATGAAATTCCTCATGTAGCTGAAAAGCAGGTAGAATTGGTAATGTGGAATGGAAGAGCACCAGAAAACTAAGTTACTAGATGCGTGACAGGAGCAGTTTGAATTAAAAAGAAAGATAAAAGCTATATGAAGAGCTGGAATTAGTCCATAGAGAAATAAAAATAAATACATAAAGTTAACCCTTGAAATACTCAGGTATGTATTTAAGTAGGATGTAATGATGTACCTATGATACTTTATCATCATGATGAATGCAGACATGAGAATATTCTACATGCTCTGGCCTCCTAAAAGCCAAGAATAGGTTTGACGAGTATCTGACATTTACTGCCGCGTTTTTAAGATAGAGAAGATGAAGTTGTGAAGAAAGCCGCAAAAGGGATGATGCCAAAGTACCCTTCTGTAGACTTGGTTCATCATCTATTAACTTCAAAGTAGTTGTAAAGACGTTCACAGATGTGAGAATTATGGGAAGGGATTAAAAGTTCAGGGTCAAAGATGATAAAATGGACAATGAAGACAAATAGAGGACATAGCTGAAGGGAGATAATTCTGAAGTTTTATGAGGGGTCTCTGCCAGTCAGAAGCATTTCTCACTTTTAGTCAGGTGAAAGAAAGATCTAAATAACCTTAGCCAAAACAGAAATGCTGGATCAGAATATTCGCAGTCCCAAAGCAGTCCCAAAAGATCTAGGTTATTGAGAATAATTTGTTTTAAACATTGTCTTTGAGGACAAGAGTGAAGCTAAGATCACCAAAAAGAATATTAAAGAAAGCTGGAGTATAGCTTAACTTCTTATGAAGTTCCATGGTGGGAAATCTCATGATGATGAGAAGGAGGTGCCATCATATAGTTTGACCAATGTAGCATGAGGACAACATAGCATATAGCTACAGTACATCAGTATAGTGTAAATCTATGAATAACATCTAATCAACACACTGGAAGAAGATGAGGAAGATGATTTAACAAGAAACAAAAATGTTCTCCAACCAAACATATGTGTATTTATAAATACATATGATTTTATATGAAATAATAAATTGATTTTAGTGTGAAATTAGTTTGGTTAAGTGTATAAGAGGAGAAATAGTTATTTTAAATTGATGGTACACGAAATACAAGAGGTAGTATTTGGTACAAAAGGTATTTCTGTCTTAATTAATATATTTATTTCCATAAATAATTGCTTTTATCGGCATAGAGAATGTAATCACTATGATTTGGTTTTTCTTTAGGGATCGTAGAATACAAAGAAGCAGATCTTGCATGTATGAAACTGCCTAAACATGGCCCTGCAAAGTATGTAACTTGTTTTAGGAAGTGTAATGGGTCACCAGTTTTGTACAGTTGGCATCAAACAAATCTACAAACAGTTGATTATATTGAAAATTTAAAATATCTCACAGTATGCCAGTCAGTCAAAGAAACAAATACCCTGTACCTTCTCTCTGACACAACTGTGCAAATATTTTAAGCTATCAGAATACAATCTGAAGATCTCTTTGAAGCTAGGTGTGATTTGTAGGAATTAGACTGGGCAGCTTCTCTTTGTAAGAGAATCTGAATAGGTGGATTTTACATTTCTGAGTGCGCATATGAGGCTTGAAATTACTTTGTAGTCACTTTGCATTACTTTGTGTAGGGTCTTTGCAGTCGTAAGGCTGTTTAAGCCTTAACAGAATTTATTATTATCGTGATATTGCATGGTATGAATTGTTTACATATTGCCATTTATAATAATTCAAGTTTCATGTTAGATTTAGAGATAAAAGAAAAACTAATATGTCCTGTCTTGAAGGGATAGTAGCAATAAAACACTTCTCAGAGTAGAATGCTTTAAATAAGAGGCCATAGATACTTCTAGTATTGACCTCTAAATTACTGTTTGTTTTATTGCTGTGCGAATTTCTTTTATATCTGTAAACTGATTATCTCTTCTTATTCCCAGTGACTTTTTCCACCTGCTGGCTTTGGCTTTTCCTCCAAGGGGTCTCCTTCCTCTCGTCCTTTCTGCTTGCTTTGTATCTGTCATTGTTGGCTTAGTTTTTCATTGTGCTCCCTTTGCCTTTACCCTTACTTGTCTGTCTACCTTGGCCTCACAAACTTCAGCTTCCATGGATTTTTCTCCATCAAGCTTGATGCCTGTGCATACCAATCTTTCTAGCAAAGTGAATCTCTGTGGCTGTTCTAGTTATAAAGGAAATGTTTTTAAAAGTTAGATGTTTAGATCTTAGAACAGTGTGTAATTATGTATACAAAGTACTTGGAAATGCAATCTTAAGACACAGAATTAACAGGCAAGTCACAATGCTTTTGAAATTCTTACCAAAAATATTTTTCTAGCTAAGTTGTAGGTAACAGTTTTGTAAAGAATCAAATGTTGTCACTGGAGTCTGTACTATTTAACTGTGACCAAGACATCTGGGGATAGAAGCAGTGATGAATCTCTACCCAAATCCAAGAAGCTCAGCATCATATCATGTTCCATCAAAATGGGTATATGACTTAATATGGCAATATTGTCATTTTCAGCAGGAACTTCAGTAAGATAGATTGACCCGAAGAAATTCACTTTTAAGACTAAGATGTAGATGGTGATGTAAAGCCCATCTTCTTTGGTTTGCCTAGAGGAGATACAGTCAAGAAGAAGATACAGCTTACTTGTGAAGCTGGTTTTTCTGGGCTAACTTTAAACTAGCCTCCCTGTGTGCTGCTAGTGTTGTATCTGCAGTGTTGTAGAGCACAGTAAAATCTCAGCTACCTGAATATTTTCCTGCATTCTTTAACTTTGTAGTTTGCCCTGAGTTAATGTCTGTGACTACCAGCAGTATCCACTAACCTAGTTAAAGCTTAGCTCAGGTAAGTTTGTCTGCTTGTGCCACAGTCACAGCAATGGGTGCATTGTAGATGTGTTCCCTTATATGTGGAGGCTCTTTTTACTATATATATATTTGTTTTTCTGTGTTTGTTGTTAAATTCCCTTTATTAGGCACTTGATTAAAATTGTTCAATTCACTAGGTCTTTAGGATGATGTAATGTGAACCTGTCAATGTGTGGTTTGCAGCATGTATGTGTGACATCTGTACATATTAGTAGGGTAAAAGTACATGTGATTTTAGAATATGCTACGTTTATAAATCAAGCCCAGAACATTTAACCTGGCTGATGTTGGTCAAGATACACAGATTGATCCCAGGAGAATCCATGCATTTTTTGTTTGTTGCTCTCTTTAGGTTGTATCATCTTTTTATATACTTATATTCTTAAAGTTCTTCTTGTTAATGTTGATCAGTTGCCTCTCTCCAAACTGTGCAAGAGTATAACTGTGCTTCAGACTGTACTGACAGTTTTCACATTTGAATGTATTCAATTTATAAAGTTAATTTGTTAGCTGAGAGTCTTTCTTTGAAATTCTTTTATCAAAATGAAAAAAAGGAAAGGCAGCTATCCCCTCTATGTCATATCTCCAGATATCCTATAAATAATAAACTTAGGGTTTTGTTTCATTAATCCTTTTAACTAAAAGCTTTCCGGTAAATAAGAAAGCTTTCCTTTCACAATTTATTTTCTAAGTGCAGCATAAGTCCATCCTTTGGGTCCCTCCAAACCTGCGCATCATATTTTTTTGCACTGCACACCTCCAACATGCATCAGAAACAGTTGTTATTGCCTTTTTTGGTGTTTTTTGTTTGTTTGTTTAGGGGTGGCTTTTTTTGGGGTTTTTTGGTTTTTCTTCCTAAAAGTTGTTTTTTTCAAGTGATTTTATGCTTTCGGTTCTCTTCTTCATTCTTCTATAGATTGTTTTGTGGAAATAGAAACAGTTCATCTTGTGTTGATCTTTGAAGCTCTGCTATCAGTTTTCTCAGGAGAAATTGCAAAGAACAGCCTATCTTCTCTTAAATCATACAGGCCATAAGGAACCATCCAGTCCCAGACCGAAAGATTTAGATTTGCAAGTAAATAAAGTTAGCAATAGAACCTGTGATCTGATATAGCCAACATTAATGTGGGCAGAAGTCTTGTGCTGGTGGATCTGAGATAAAAGATACACTGAAAGTTCTGTTGAAAACTGTCCTGATTTATAAATGGATAGTTTCTAATAGTCCTTTATCTTAGTTAGTCCTCCTTTATGACAGTAATGGTCAAAAAGAAAAAAGAAAAAAAAGGCAGGAAACAGAATGCAGGTAGCAGGAAAGATGTGTCAGGTTTACTATGAAACACTGCCTTATACAAGATGTTGTCTATCTGATCTATATAGGGAACTTGGAAATAAAGGAGTAGGAACCCCAGTATACTTGAGCTGTTATTTCTAACACTAAAGAGAAAAACAATTTGAATATGATTGTCTAATGTTGTAATGCAGAGATCTTACAAGTGTATGTATTTGTCCTAAATCAGGTCTTTTCTGATATAGAGGAAGTAACACATTACAAAACACAAATTCTTTGGAGGAAGGAATGCGTTTCTTTCTTCCATAACAAAAAAGTATCTCTAGTGTCCTGAATACGTACATGTTCAGGTCTGTGTTTTGGCATGACAGCAAACATGTTAGGAAATTTTTATTCCAGTCTGAAATGAAGGATAGATCCTGTGAAAGATTTGCTGCTCTTTACTTCCTTTGTAGCCTGGGCTTTGAGAATAGTGACTGGCAATGCTACAGAATTGAGCATAGCTCCGTCTGAGGAAGTTAATGTCATTTTATTTTATATCCTTGAAATAACTGATGTGCAGTAAATACACCATTAATATTAATTGTGTGAGGTTTAGGTATTTTTTTAATCATGTCTGAAGTATTTATCAAAAATCCTAAGAAAATGGTATTTTAAGAAATGTACACAAAACAGGTGAAATAGTTAGTTTTGAGATTCATAAAATTTGCCAAATAGGTACAGTTCTATCATTGCTTGTGTGAGTATCAGGAAGATGGTAGACTGTATCTAAATTATATGCAATAATGAGATACACAAAAAATACTTTTTTTTTCTTTTAGAAATATATTAAATATTAGCCTTTAGCCATTCACAATCTTATATGATTCTCAAGGTTTTAGTTTAAGATCATAAATGAATTAGAAACATGCTACCATACTCACAGATGTCCTTTAAAGTTTCGAAGATAGAACAAACCCTGACATATTACGTGAAATCCATCCTACAGAATATATTCTAAAACATTCACTTAGCACACAAAACCAAGAAAAAATGGGTAAGTTGATGCATTGTCTTATTCCTTTCCACCTGGTATGAATCCTTAAAATTCTCTTAAATCACTCAAACATGGTAGTTGCTGTAAGGTGTGCACTGCACACTTACACTGGTGAGTATGAAAAGGCAGAGGAAACACGCCTGTGTAAAATGTCCTCATGGCTTTCAGTGGCAATCAATATTAATGTTTCTTAAATTTGTTTTTATGGGTTAGCATTATGAAAATTCCAGGATTTAAATTATTTGCTGTAATTTACATAGAGAGAAAGAATAGGATTCCTATTTGGGTGCAAAAGAGAACGCAGTAGTGGGTTATTGGAAAGGACTAGTAGCTGGGAATTGTACTGGATGCTCAATTAGGCAGAGAGCAGAGAAGGAAGATGGATTGTGGAGTGGGAACTGAAGGTTAGGAAGATCTGGATCCCTCGGAACAGAAGAGGCTTGCATTGGGAACATCCACAGTTCTTACAAGCAGGGCAGCCTTTTGTGGCCTGTGATGCATCCAGGGTCACTGTTCACACAGATGATGCTCCATCTCCATTCCATTTCTTGGATCTCTTCCACATTACATCACATTCTCTCTCAAATGGCTCTCCCCACTTTTCGACAGCCCCTACCCATTCAAAGCACTGTTTTTACAGCCCCAGTTTCCCCATTTGCAGCCTTAATTCCTGTTGATGCTTGCCTTGTTCTTTTGTCCACCTCTGACCACCATCACCTTTCTCACTGCAGCTGCTGAGCTCTTCACAGGAGAAAGCATCTTGTTTTTTGGCATGGTATAGATACTGAACTTACCAAATTATCTGCAAAAAAATGATGGGTTAACCTGCCTACCTTCCCATTACTCTAAATTAACCAGAAGGGATCAATTAAACATAGGCAACTGAGGACAAAATTATTCTTGCTCAAATTTGATTGTAATGCCTAGCTTAAATGCTCTTATTTTTAAAATCCAATTCAGTCAACATTTAACATCATAAAATATAAGCATTCTCTGTGGTGTCTGTTATGGTAGAACTCTCAGAAATGCAAGATAAGCAAAGCCAAATTTTATCAAGTCTAGAAATGTTTACTGAATGCAGAATTTTAATTTCTGTTATTTAAACTTTATGAAACAGATTACAATAAGTACTTGCATTAAAAGGGTATGAACAGATCTTAAAAATTTAATTGTCAATTTTTTAAGCATTCAATTATGTCTAGTGTTGTGAAAAATGAAAGCAATAATATGTTTAAGATAAATACCTTGGCACCATGGATTTGTTTTGTGTTTAGCCAGTAATCTCTAAGATTAGAGTTGGGTAGCTAGTGTCAGCTAACACTAAATATTATAACACATTTGGGACTGTGCCATACAGCAGAAACAGTAGGAAATACATAGCAGTAGAAACAAGAAAATCATAAATTTAACACAATAAATTTACATTGAAAGTGCTTTAGGGAGCAAGCCTACTTAATTGAAGAGGACATATGCACATGTTTAGCTGCTGTATTTAATAGACAATGTGTAATACATTCCTAAAAATAAGCATATACTTAAAGAGCTAAACTGGTGTAAAGGTAATAACTTATGGAGTCAAGGAGTAAAAGCCTGTGTATTTGTGAAATATATAATTTAAGGATCCTTTTTTATAGGCATAAAATTACAGGCTCATACTGAAGACAAATGTTATGTTTAAACTGTAGCAATGTTGCTCCAAATGTCCAATCAACACAGCTAACTTCTTTCAATTTTTTTCCCCTCATCCTGGCATCCTTAATTACACAAATAGTTTATTTAAGGGTTACTAGATATAGCATAAATAATTAAATCCATTGGTAAAATGTCTAGTTTTGCATGCTGTACTTTTTCTGTGTTACAAAACAATAGAATGATTAAAAATATTACCACTGAATGCCACAGCATTCTTTAAAGATGTACCCTTCAACATATCTCAGGCTTTAGATATCCAGACTTCAAGATGAGTTGGATCTGAAGTAATATTAATGGAAAAAATTGTATACCTATAAAATTCTGATTTAAGTTATTTGCATTAGAATGGATTTCTTTTCCAAATATTCAGGCTTAAATTTAACATTTTAAATGTGAAAATACGTACATAGACCTAAATCTGCTGCAGCCTATTAAAAGAATTAAAATAGATAAAACAGACCTGTTGCATTACTGAATTATCTTCAAATTTCAATTTAAAAAAGGCTTAGGCTTTTTTTAATTGCTGTCAGAATCAAAGCAAGGCATGTTAAATTTCTGAATTTAGTCATTCTTTGTGAAAATGTTGCCTTGTCATCCATTTAAGTGTCTATCATCAAAATGCTTTTAATAGGAGTGAATACTTACCTGTTTTTCACTGCAGAAATACATGCATAGTTCACAGGAACATTTTTTTGTTGTTTCTCAGTGTACGTGCTAAGTCAAGGCTGAAAAAATCCAATGGTAAATCTAACTTGTTTTCCAGATTATTTTCCTGGCTATATTCTTCATTTTAGAAAACGTAGGAGGATGTTTCTGTATGTGCCTGTATGTGGTGTTAGCCACTTTAGAAAATAACCATCTGCTTACCAGAAACTGTCAACCAGTTTACACACTAGAATAAAATAGTCCTTGTATAATAAGTGACTAAACTTAAGATAGTTTAATAATCTAATAAATACAGAACAGTTTATAAATGGTGTTTTGAATCTAATTCTACTTTCCATCTCAATGAAATATAGAAAGATAAAAAATAAAGCAGTATTATTTTCGAAAGAAAAAAAATATTTCAAATTCCTTAAATGTACAAAAAATAGGATTTTAAAAGTGCATTTCATAATAGCAAAATGAAGGAACAAATTTAATGTAAGACCTACTGTTTTATTGAGCAGCAGCCTAGCCTAATCATTCAATGAGTTAGTGACAAAGAACTTCTGCTTAAAAATCTTAAAACAAGATTTAAATCAAAGGTTCCTGCATTCCAGTATAAATTGTCATTAAAACTGATGATTTAAATAATTTGATTTAAATCAGTCAATCATGTTACATACCCAAATAAGACTAAAATATAAAATGCATAGTCAAGGGACCAGAACAACCCTTTTGGAACTTCCTCCCCACCCCCACTGCTTTTGACAAATACATCACAAGTTTTTAAAAAAACATTATCTTTACCTTACACAAATATATTATGATAAGCAAGAGCTGACTATCTCCTCCACATTTCTCAGTGAATGTGATACACTATTAGTTTAGCAATAAAACAAACAAACAAACAAACAGTAATTTGGATAGGCAACAGACTGCACTGGGAACTGCTTCAGCTCATCTTCAGAAGAGCAGAAGGTTGGTCTACCTCGTGGTAGAATGGAAAACCTGTTTACATTTGCTCTGTTATTTTGGTGTGACAAATGAGTCCTCATTTCTGAGGTTTATGGTTTCTAGGTCACGAAGCACTGCAAAGTGACATTTGAGATATTTTTAAAGGCAGCTCTTACAGAGGTGTTTTGGAAAGCCATGGATGCCTCAAGGAGTCATCTCCCTGGGCTCACTCGCTAGCCATCAGAGGGAAGTAGACTTCCATGATCTTGCATGCAGTTAGGAACATGGACTGTATTGTACTCCTTTGGTTGGTCATTGAGCCAAAAGACTTCAAAAGGTTCCTCCTTAGCAGAAAGAATGGTGAGCCTGAAGCTGTTGGAGGTGAGCAAATGGCTCCTGCAAAGATCCCCTCTGTTGAAGTCTCTCCAGTCACTGAGCACGGGGAGCAGGAGGAGCATGTCCTCACCAACACGTCACACAGCACTCATTCAGCTACAGGGCAGGGCTGGGAAGTGGCTGTGCCGCTCATCTATGACCTCAGTATCTGTAAGCGGCCTGGGAAGTTAAAGCAAGGTGAGGGGACCAGTTGCTGGGTGGTGGGTTGATGGAGGGTGACCTAAAGGGAAGGAGAGCTATAGGAGCTTGGCAAGGATTGAAGAACCTGAAGAGAGGCAACTGCAACATGGGGGAGGCTGGAGGATGGAATGGATTTGGGCAGTGAGAGCAGACTGGCAAGAAGAACCTTCTAGGCCTTTCCCCCTTACTGGAGATGGGATGGAATGAGAAGGGGAAAATGTGTGGCCTGAATCATGTTTTCCGAAGTGCTTTTTCATTATTGCAGTCTTGCAGAATATTCCCCCCCCCCCATCTTCCCAGTGATACCTTCTTTTTCCCCAGGAAAATGTACTCAGTTTATTAAGAAATAGACAATATGTCAATAATGCATTTGCCCAAATACACTTAGTAGGATATAATTGTAAAAGCATTTACAATCACAGTGTATATGTGACAGTGAATTAAGTATATTTTTAAGTTGCCATTCTTCAGCACTGCATGGCTTATTACTGTGATTCTTTGCCTGCACGAGGCAGGCAAAATAAAGCCTCTGTAGTAAAAGCTGTTGTCACAGGAGCTGTGCAGATCAGTGTAAAACGTCATGTCATGCAGCCATGATACTGTAATGCCTCTCAGATGTATGATCTCTCATAATTTGAGCAACCTGTGGTGATTTAGATCTGCAGTCCTCTCAGGACTGCTGTTGTGTGGGTTGGTTGTCCTCCATGTTTCCCATGTGGGGGAGTTATCAGGCGCTCTGTTGGTGGTTTTCGTAGACACAAAACACTGCAGCAACAAACCTGAGGTGGTAAAATTCGACCGAAACGATAGTAGAGAAAGGCATGAGTTGCTGACATTCTGATACATACCAAGAGACTTTAATATATGAGGCATAAACAAAAAGAAATGTTTACAATATTAAACGAAAAACAGAATAAACAAAGAAAAACTTTCATGTTTCAGGTATTTAAATAATTCAAGTAATTAAATAATTAATGGTTGATAATTTTTTTAATTATACATTAACTTTGCAGGGATTGTATTGTCCTTCATAAATACCAAGAAATCCTTCCAGTATCTATACTGTCCCACCTTATGAAGTTATAGAAATCAATTACAAATCAATTTAGCTGGCTATGCATATCAAATTTATAGAAGAGTTTCTCATGAAACTAAAATTAAAATTAAAATAAAATTTCTGCTCTGAAGCCACTCAAAAAGGAGGTGAATTTTAATACAACAGTTCTGCTATCTATAAGAATTTGTAATAACAAGTTAAAATTAAAAGTGATAGAAAAGGGGAAAAGGGTTAAAATGAATAGCTGTAGTATACTACACTGCATCTGATTTCACCCGTTTCAGCTCAAACAGTATTATGGGTTTGTTGTTTTTTTTAAATTATTAATCTCTGAAAATGACAGGTGTCAAGAGCCTTCTGTAATACACATACAAAAAACTAGCAGTCAAGAGGTCATATCACTGCAATGTATTAGGCAGTAGCCTTCTCTCTTGTGGTATTTTCCTTGTTTGAAATGTTTTCAATGAAAGATGTGTTTTGTAATGTGCATCAGTAAAATGATCTGTTTGGGAACAGCTTTACATGGTAAAGGAAGCTGTGAGAATACTTTCATATTGTGTACATCTTCTCTCTTAACAGTTGTATGTCCAGAACTGTCTGGTGCTATATAGCATACAAAGGATATATGGTTTGCAGCAGCATACGTGGTTTGAAATTGAATTTTATAAATATTATTCTTGTCATGAAAACATTTTTATAAATATTATTCTCATACTAAAAGCATTTTCCCCCATTTTTTTTCTTTTTTCTTTACATTCCTTAAAGAGAGTTCTGATGCCCTGAAAATGAAAATCTCTATTTCAATAAGAAATCTTTCAGTATTTTATGTTTTTTCTATGCTGGCTTTTAACACCACAGTCCATAAGAAAATTAATGTAGTGTGCAAAAGAAGGTGTTTACACATACACAGAGAAAACAAAAATGGAATAATTTTAAAACTTGCTTTGGCATGCTTTTAGTAAGACAGGTTTTATTTTAGGGCACAATGGGTGAGGGCAGTTTCAGAGATTCTCCTTGACCTCTGTGAGCTGAATGGATAAATTCTTACAGCTTCACTTTGTCTTGGGGCACATCAAAGATTGGGCGCTATACTTGTTTGGGCAGGTGCTGTGAGTCAAATTATGTAATATGCTACATAACCATTAAGAAAAAAAAAAGAAAAAAAAAAAAACCCAACAAACAAACAAAAACAACCCCAAAACAATAGTATATATAAAGTTAGATTTTGGAAATATGTCTTATTTTGACACACCACTCACCAAAGTGGTTTGGCCCAGAACCTTGTGAAAGAGCTGTTCAATGTGGCAATACTGCTAGAGACTGTTTTCCATTTCTGTTCAATTGATTTGGGTAGGGGTGAAGAAGGGAGATGAGGGACAAAGTTATACTGATATGTTTGAAACCAGCTTTTAAACCCACATCAAAGTAGGGTCCCTAAATATGGATTTAGGAAAGGTGGATTAAAAAAAATGGGAGCCAATCAATAGTTTATAAAGTGCCCTGAGGGAAGGAGGAAGTGCTTGCTCAGCTCTTCTGTGCTCCTGCATCATGCATAGGAAGGACTGAGGGATGCAAGGAGTTTATGCAAGCTTTTAAAACATGAATTTAGATGGGAAATGGGTTTTTTTCTGTTTCTGACAGAAGCAGCTTTATTGTGTTCCTTTGGACCAGGATGAAGAAGAGTACTGCTTGCATCATATAGGCTTTGATGCAGGAAAGTTCTGCAAGATTTACACTGCAGATTGATAGGAAATGGTATTTTGATTTTAAAAATAAGGTTCATAATTTCTTTTTTTTCCTTCTGGATGGTCTTGTGGAGCTTGTTTTTGTGCATAGGCAAGTGAGAATTTAAAAATTCTGCTAGTCTTTATTGAATTGAGAGAAGGGAATGGTAGAGACAAGGAGACAAGAGGAGTCCAAGAAAGAACGGGGAAAAAAGATATATTTTAAGGTTAAAAGTCATTAACAACACAGTAATTTTTGATGAAAGAACGGTGTTAGTAGAATACTGTGTATACAGGGTGGAAAAGACGAATGGAAAATAAGGAATGGTAGTAACAGGGTATTAGGAAGACAGAAAATAAGGAAAGAATGGAAGAAAGGTCATTCAGAATAATGAAGTGTAGAGGAATCTATATTGCAAACAGTATTAAAAAAAAATTACATACTCACTACTCTGCTTCCATTCTGTTATTTACCAAAAGCTCTGATTTTAGTAGTTTGAGCAACAAAGACTAATAACAAATATAATAAGGAAAAATGGACGTCGATATCTGGGAATGAACATTTTAGGAATTCCACTGTGTTCTGATTGCTGTATAAAGTGTGTTCCTTGCTGTTATCTCATTTTATGGTATTCCCCAGAACATAAAATGTCAGATGTCAAGATCACAGCAGAGAAATAGAGATGTTATGAACTTCTATTCCTACTTAAACAGCCTATCTCTAACAGACTGCTGAAAATTGTTATTTTGATGCATTTTTATGTATGATGATCTTTAGAGTGTAAAGCTACAGTGCTAGCTGGTGGGATGAGAATGAATATTAGAGTTTACCTTTGTGTTTCGTGAGGATGAGCAATTTGAAGAATAGGCCAATTCTGAAACTCAATTGTGATATCTTTGTCAATATTAAATGTGTGATCACCACTTTGGTAGCTGCAAAAGGAAAGGGAGAGGTTATACACAGAAATGGTAGTTTCATTTTTTAGCTTAAACTGTTTTTAAACAGCAGAGTATTAGAACCTCTATGTAACAAGGTAGAAAAACCCCTGGATCATAAGGACTAACTATGGGAGTTGCTAAAGGAAGGGCAATGCATAAAAGACAAAGGAGTAGACAGAGACAAAAAGGGATTTACAGGAACAGGATAAAAGAATTTGCAGAAGACAGAATTAGAAGTTATCTTTGAATTTACCCAATCTGTGAAGATAATGAAAATATGGTACTGAACAACTAATGAGGAACAACTGCAAGATGTGATAGATACAGTATTCTAACTTCAGTAATTGAGAAAACTTTTCTCTGACATCTGTTATGATACTGTATTGATGTGATTGCCTTGTATTAATTTTGTGCTCCAGTTTTCAGAATGTTTTTGGTCTGTCAGCCTAGCACACAGCTTCTGATGTCAATGCTGTTAAATAGTTAAAGCCAAAGTAGTAACAAAGTAGTATTTTGCCATATCTTGGAAGTGTATTTAGTTAATTTTTATAAAAAATGAAGATTGGCCTGGAAACTTAGATTCATAGCCGTGATTCACATAGTAGCAGTGCATGAATAAAGGTTTAGAGAGTTATGATGAAGTATAGATATGAAAGCAATAATGTAAATGATTGAGGTCTTTGGCATATAAGTAAACAAGAAGTGGTTGAGACTTTTTTCTCAAACTTTGGATGTAGAGCTTCTTTACAGTATTGGATGAGGTAGAATAGTGATTTGAAATCTTATCTAAGTCTTATCTAAGCTAGATAATTAAAAACCTGAGCAAATGCATTAAGTAAATTCCTATTCCAAAATATTGAAAGCTGTCAAAACCCAATGTACCCTGGAAGATGGCAGCAGCCTTCAAAGGGCAGCATCCTAAATCATTAATGTGAGACAGAGGTGTGCAATTTTCTTAAAAGCTTGCAGGGGCATAAATGAGATCCAGGTAGGTTTTGTTTCTTGTCCAAATTGTGCTGTAACATTTTTCGGTAACTTTCGTGTTTAATTGTTATTCTGGAGTATTCATACTGTTTTTCTCTATTTTGCAGAAAGTTAGGAGACTGTTATTGTTTACCAACTTATTTATTCTAAATATGAATTTTTATACTGTAGATGTTGAACATGTGCATTGAATCAAGGTTTTAAAATCATGACAATATTCTTGAGCTTTTGAATTTTTTCTTTTTTTAGTTACAGTTTTCTGAAGGTTGCAAAACAGTAAAAAATTAATTTTACTTAAATGGCTTATATGAGAAGACAAAGAACAGGCACATAGATCCAGTCTGATGTAACTAAAATACTTACCAATCAGATTCTGATTCCCCTTTGTATTACTCCGTAATTCCTACAGAGGAAAAGTTTTTGGTGAGTAATGATTATTCAGAAGTGGTACATAAAATTCCATGGCTAATTGTATATTTTTACCATGATGTGCTGTGGCTCATTGATAGGCAGGACTGGAAAAATGTTTCTTTTACTTTTATTTATAAGCTAAAGGTCCACAAAACTGGAAGACAATCAAAAAATGTAACTTAAAGGGGAAAAAAAAAAGACTTAATACTCTCTTGCGTTTCATCTTTTGGGGTTTTTTTTCAATTAAAGTAGTGAATGTTCCAATTTTATCATACTCTGAGCTAGTCATTTTTGCATAGAGATATATTCCCAAATTTTCATAAGCAAACAACTTGGTTTGGCAGCACTGATTATTAGTTTATCCATGTTTTTAATTCATAGATGTTAGTGAGATGAGCAGCAAGTAGCAAAGTTGAAAAGAAATATATTGTCCAATTTTAGAAAAATACCCCCTGTCTGAGAAGATCATCTGTTTTATTTTTAGATTAAAATTACCTTAAAATCATTGTTAATTTGTCCTTTTTTTTTTTTTTTTTTTTTTTTTTTTTTTTTTAAATATTATGTCTAAAAGTAAACCAAGTAAGATTGGCATATTTTACAGTCTTCCTTAGTGTCATTATCTCTTAATATGAATACTGGAACATTTTGTGTTACAGGTTTCTTTTCAAAGTAAAAGGAACATTTCTGCCCATTAACAGAATTGGAGGATTTTTTTTTAATAGTTGTTTAATATTCTTTTGAAAAAATCATTACATCTTGTTGCTACAGCAAATACGTATATACTCTAAGGCGTTGCAAAACAAGTTTCTAGCATTGCATGGTGATTCAAAGAAGCAATGCTGTAGGAAAGAGTCAAAAGAAGTAACTTACAACGAGTCAACAGCATAATATATTTTTGTAGTGCTGTGTTCATCTGCATGGTTCCACATCATGATTGTTGATCAGATGAATTGGTATCTGCCCATATTAAACTATTAAGGAGCATCATCTAAAGAGAGCAGTGAAGATGGTGAAGGGCCTTGAGAAGAAGCCGTATGAGGAGTGGTTGAGGTCACTTGGTCTGTTCAGCCTGGAGGAGACTGGAGCTCACTGCAGTTACAACTTCCTCATGAGAGGAAGAGGAGGGGCAGACACTGATCTCTTCTCTGTGGTGGCCAGTGACAGGACACGAGGGAATGGCCCGAAGTTGCGTCAGAGGAGATTTAGGTTGGGTATTAGTAAAAGGTTCTTTACCCAGAGGGTGACAGGGCACTGGAACAGACTCCTCAGGGAAGTGGTCACAGCACCAGACTGACGGAGTTCAAGCATTTGGCAAAGGTGGTTGGGCACGTGGTGTTACTCTTTGGGGATGGTCCAGTGCAGAGCTAGGAGCTAGACTCAGTAATCCTTTTGGATCCCTACCACCTCAGCATATTCTGTGATTCTGTGATTCTCTTCCTGGCATCCAGTTCTGTGTTACCATTTTGTTGAGGCCATCTGTGGCTATTTCAGTAGGAATGATTTATGCTTCATTCTGGCTGCTTGAGTTATGTGAATCAATTTTATCCAGGGATGAATAGAGACTATTGATTTTAAAGGGCTTTGTATCTTCTCAGCACTTTTTTACAGTCTCTTGTTTGAGTACCCTAGGTTTCGGCACCTAAGTTTGAAATCAGTGTCCTAGATACATTTGCAGAAAGGGCTTGATGGTATTGGCTTTTAGTTAATTAGTTTTTAGTTAATTGGTTTTTAGTTAATCAACTTTTAGTTGCTGGGCTGTTTTATCCAGGCAAAACAGGCAAAATTATTCAAAATTATTGCAGGAAACTCCTGTGCTCTTATGAAAAGACTACATTTTGTCAAAACTTCACTCAGGAAAAATGAACCCAGTCTTAAGAGTAATTTTGGATTTGGGGTTTTTTTGCATTGAAACATGATCCAGACTTCACAATCAGTTTCAGATTCTCTGTGTTATGCCATAATTCCTACATAGAATAAGTTTTTGGGGAGTAATGATAATTCAGAAGTGATACATAAAATTCCATGGCTAATATATTTTTTTACCATGATGTGCTCGTTGGTAGGCAGGACTGGAAAAATGCTTGTTTTGCTTCTATTTGTGAAGAAAGTATTACATCATGCACAATAATTTATTCCACTAAATTATGTAATCCTTTTGTGTAAAACTTGATTCACAAAGGCAGTTTAGGGTAGAACTGAGATTAGATTTCAGAAGTCAACTTAGTTTGTAAGTCAGTCTGTCTCTGGTTGATAGGAAAACTTAATCAGCATGTTATCTGGAGATGCAGAGACATGCTTTTACTTTTTCCAAGCTCAGGTGTGATTCCTGACTTGTGCTAACTATGCTTGTCTAAGTTTGATTAATGCATCTGTGGCTTAAATCTTGAAAGTAACAATGCTAGTTGTGTTCATATTCATGAGAATTTCACAATAAACCTAAATTAAATGAACTCTTTAGAAAAAAATGTCATGCCAAGAGACTCCAGCCAATAAGTATTTGGACCAAAAAAATGTGTGTATTTACCCCAGACTATAGCAATTGTGATGAATGGTATTTGTATTGAATATGACCATACCATCACTGTAAATTTCTGATTTAATGTCTTCAAATGTCTTTGAAAAGTGGCCTTGCTAAAATCCCACGGTAAAAATTCTGTAACATTTCTCACTCATAGTCTTCAAGAGAAATAAAGATGACAGTTTAAGCTCAACTTCATAGTTTTCCCTCCAAATATTTGTGATTTTCAGACACTCAGTGTGCTGAGTCTTTTAATATTGTTGTGACATGGACAGGGTTGACATTATTCAGTTTGTTGGTTCATAGCAGTTACCAAGCAGTGACCAGAAACATTAAGCTAAGTGTCTACTAAGTATTCTTTAAGTCTTGGTCATTTGCAAGAAGGCAGAAATAGCAAATGCCTGTGATGCAGAGGCTATTGCAATGCTTCCAAGGCAAATCCAAATGAACAGAATAAAAATATTAGGTAAGTAGCACTCCTGTTAAGAATCTGTTACAAAAGTTCTGCAATTTCAAATACATTCTGTTAGCATCCTAAATACACTGGTATGATAAAAACTATTTTATTTGACAACAGTAGCCTTGTACTACTTGGCTACCATTCTGAATTACAGTACTTGTTATAATTTTCTATTCAAGTAAATAAATTTATCTTAAGTACTTTGTTATTTATTTAAAGAACTATAATATATTGTTATATACTATAATATATTGTTATATATTTAAAGAAATGTTCTATAGTTCTTTGACTATGAAGTTGAAAAATAGAATAATTTTTCTGCTTAAAATAACTATTTTAAATTTATATCTCTGTGAGATAGCCATGAAAAAAGATTGATTTATTCAAAATTATGGTTTCTACAACATTTGAGTGTTGGATGTCTGTGTGTTTCAGTTTCAAATTTGATAGCCTAAATGAGAGTAATTCTTTCAGAATTTCAGTATTTTTTGTTTATTTTATGCAGTTGTCATTGGCCAGTTAAGTCATGTGATATTGTTCATAACCACAAACTTAGAGAAGAAAATGTACAAAGTGGCACTTATTAATTAACAATCGCAAACTAGATTATTATGAGAAGATTCTACTTGGCTGCTTAAGTAAGACAAATACAATATATTAATACTGAAAAAGCTGTTGTCCCATTATATTGCACGTCTGATGCAGACATAGAAGCAAGGGGTTTCATATTAAGACTATTTTATTCCTGTGTTATTATGGCTGTATAATATAGCTAAAGAATTCATAAGACTTTATGATTAATTTAATCTCAGTTTACAATTGTTTCACTTATGTTTCAACCAAGAAAGCAGGGATTGTGGCTGCTGTAGATATAATTTTATGGTGTGTTACACTAAATACTGTAGGTGTAACTTTAGAAAACCTTAGGAGGACCCTTATGAACCTAGCTAATTTTAATATGTACTCCAAAATAGTCTGAATTATTATTATTTCACATTATTATGTGAAATTTGTGTTGTGTGTATATGATTATGTCATCTCAGTTTATGTGTGGGAGTCTTTAAACAAGTTACTCCATTGCCATTACTAATACAAGTAGACCCTTTCAGCTGAATAGTCACTAAATATTGAAATGTTCCAAAGATACTGTGTGAAATTAAATATTTAATTTTACATAATATCTTCACAGAAATGTTTCAGCTATTTTATATTTTGAGAAGACACTAAAATGTATGATCTCAATATTGTATGAGCTAATAGCTTGACAAATTTCATAAATTTTATTTAAGGTGTCTACAATCTCTTTATTTTGCTGTATTGGTATGAGCCTAAAAGATTGAAAGTGTTTTCCATGGTTGTAAAATCATCTCCTTTTAAATGTAAATTTCAGAAGTTTTTGAAACTCCACATCATTTGCTCCATGTAGGCTTAACTAGATGCATGAATGCACTCAGAGTTTGGATTCTTACAGCTGACAAGACTCATGAACAGAGCAGATAAATGAATGGGGAGATATATAGGAAGTAAACAAATTATTAGAAAATTAAGAATCTGTTAGAACCAATCTATGTAATTTATGGAAAAAAACAAAACAAACAACCAAAATCAAACCATACACAAAAAAATAAGCAACCAACAAAAAAGTCGTAAGCAACACAAGATCGTACACCAAACCCTCACTTTAAGGTCTTCAGGTAGATTTTTCCCCTAAGTTTCTCTTACAGGCCAAATTTCACCCCATCCTCTCACTAGTTACAGATGAGCCACAGTAACAACCAATATTAAGCTAGAGTAAGATAGCTCTCCTGTTTTCTATAAATCAAAGATATTCACATAAACAATTACCAGTTTGTGGCAGACTGCCAAGTGTTTATTTCTTACTGTAACTACCACTGATCATCGTGGGAATTGTCATGCTTTTCCCTCTTGGAATGCACATTGCAGAGTAATTGTGGTAACAGCTTATTCACAGCTTGTTAAGTCATATTTGCTTCAAGGAAATATTTGGGTAAAACAGGATGTCTCAACGTGTATTTAATGAACTCAGCAGACAGTTGGTTTTTAGTACTGTGGTAATAGACTTACTCATCTTGGTTTGAGAGAATGACTTTAGTTAAATACTGTCTGTGGTTGAACCCTCATTAAAACCATTAGAAATGCTACAGTCATGGAAGGGCTTGGATTGGAGGGGACCTTTGAGATCATTTAGTTCCAACCCCCCTGCCATGGACAGGGACACCTTCCACCAGACCAGGTTTCTCAAAGCTTCATCCAACCTGACCTTGAACATTTCCAGGAAATGGGGCATCTGCACCTTCTTTAGACAATCTGTTCGGGTGCCTCCGCACCCTCACAGTAAAGATTTTTCTTCCACATATGTATTGTAAACCTACTTTCAGTTTTAAGCCATTTCTCCTTGTCTTATCGCTACATGCCCTTAGAAATAGTTTCTCTCCATCTTTCTTGTAGGCTCCCATCAGGTACTGGAAGGCCACAGTTAGTTCGCCCCAAAGACTTCTCCAGGGTGAACAATCCCAAATCTCTTAGCCTTTCCTCATAAGCAAGGTTCTCTATATTTCTAATGATCTTAGGTGGCCTTTGACTCAGTGAAAAGTTTGAGAAAATAATTTATTTTTATCTTCCTTGTCTTTAATAGCTTTAGGATTTTTCTGTTCTCCATTTTACCATTACAGATACATTGATTTTTTGAGACTTTGGTAATAGTATTGCAAATGACTGTCAGCTGCTTGAATTGTTTCCTCTTTGGTAGTAATGAGTGTTATTATACAAATGTTCTATCTGATACTCTCAATTAGTATTTAGATAGGACTCATAAAACTTCTTAAGTAACCTTCATCTGTCTATCACGGGGAAAACGTAACGTACACACAAGGTTAGCGCAGCCGATGTTGTGATTGACTAAATGATTCCTTTCTGATCAGCTGTGGCCTAAGAGGTAAGGGTCTTTGGGTTCAGGATTCTCGTGGGATCCATTCTTGTCTCTTCTAGATACAGGGCAAAATGAATCTCAAAATCTTAGCTTGTGCCTCTTTACTCATAGCAAATTTTAAGTACCTGTATGTATGCTCTGACCTTTTGTAGAACCTTTGTTATAAAACTCATTAGAAATAAAAAACTTATGATCGGGCACAAACATATCTTAATCTAACCACAAATATAAGCTAATACATAAGAAGGAAAGTATCAATCAGCTCTTTATTTCTCATACTATGAGGTACAGCAATATTCAAACAGGTTTGAATTTTTAAAATTAATGCTTTCTTTTATCTATGCCAGCAAGATTATGTTTGACCTACAGCTTCCTCTTATGTTTTTGCTTGTTACTGGCAAACAATTCTATATGCAATGTCCTCCCTGAATAACAGTTGTAAATTGATGTTTTTTGCATAGAAAGCATTGCTAAACATTTTATTGAGATGTCCAATATTTTTTAGTACGTGAAGGTGAACTATCTTAAAGTGGTGCCTGAGAGCCTGGTTTGATATAATGAGTAATTTGTGTTTCAATATTTTATTGTGATGCTATTAATCATGATCTCCTTCAGTGTTTCTTTTCAAAAGAGCCACAGCACTTCTCGGGATCAAGCATTTGTAAATGGTGATGTTTGCTAATACTCAGTGCAAAATGCACTATCAGTGGGATGACAGAAGTAGAAATTCAGAGCTTTCTCTTGCATCATCTTCAAATCCAAAACAGCCATTGAATTTAAAAATCAGGAACAGATGTTGGTCAGAATGTTTAGATCATCATAAAACAAGCAGGGTAGATGTAGGTCTCTTGAATTGACAGCATCCTTTATTTTGGGAAGATTTTTACTTCATTTGTACAGAAGACATCATCATTTCAGGCCAGCTATCCAAATTAGAACAGTCCAGGGCATGACTGTTTATTGATTTCCTATTTGATTGAGTGAACAAAAAAATACAGAATGCTTTATTTTAAAATAGGCTCTTTGAAACCCTATTGAAGAGGATCAAGAAACGGGAAACATTAGGAATATAACGGTGGTCCCCTGATCTTCCTAATTAGTTCAATGGTATTTCAAAAGTACAGTTTCTTAAAATATTGTTCCCACATGTTTTTGGAATTCTAATCAAAAGGTAAATCGATCAGCAGTAATGTCTTGGATGTAAAGCCTGCGGTTTGAATAGCTAGCCGAAATTGCCCATACTTTCCTTGATATATCTTTAAAATAATTGCTATATGATGGGGTAGCAATCATTGCAAGGATGAAGGGACCTAAAACTATATTTCTTTCAGAGTCATAACAATAAAACATAGTTTGACTTGTACTTTTTGGAAATAAAACTGATTTAATGTAAACACAACTCAGAGTGGCTTCATCTTGGGTATTATTTTTGCTTAAGAATTCAAGTTACTAACTACACTTGGCAAAGTATTAAGGCTTTCATCATTAAACCATCACTGCAAATAGTATTTTATGCCTACTAGAGTTTACTTTGTATAATAGAAAGTTGCATTGGTATACAAAAATTACTGAAGAACATTTTATGTTGTAAATAAAAAATATTGATAATTGTGAAGAATATACACAACTCAGTGGCATTGTAACAGGTATAACTAGAAGCATTAGAGAAATTAGGTTATAAAGTACTAATTTTAATTGGATACCTTGTATTTTATGAAAAAATGGTTGATCGATTTTTAACATTTTTAAAATTAATTTAGTCAATGCAAGAATAAGAGTGCATGTGAAAGCAAATACTCCAGCTTTATTTTACTAAATGCCCTTCTTAGAAAACATAAATAATAGAAATATTAGTATGAGATGCTGTTGAGAATGACATAGTATAACATCATTTCCCTTAATACTAAAGAATTTTATTAAATAAAACTTTCAATCGTTTCACTTACAGGTTTTTCAGAGAGGCACTTTGTTTGACTTTGAAATGTGCTTTATAGTAGTCAGCTCTCTGCTGATATTAGGGGATTTAAAGTAGGGGATTTAAACATGAATAAAGATCAGTAAGCACAAGTTATGAGTGAATTCTGAACTAAAATACAGCAAGTATTGTGGTCACCATCCTAGCATGAATGGGTTATGTTTGCAGCTTTTTCAACAGAAAATATCATAGTACAGCCATTCTGAGATCTACCTTAATATTTCCATTCCATTTCATTCAATTTCTTTTTTTCCTGTCACTTTTGTATATTTCTCCTTCTTTCCCTTTCTATTTTCTATTTCTCTCAGAATTGTCAAGCAGTTCATACTTGAAAAACTATCTGGTTTAAATCTTAAGAAGGTAGGGGAGTAAAAGGAATAATCAATCAATCAATCAATTAAACAAACAAACAAAAAGCCGAAGTCACCACCAAAGACCCACAAATGGAAAAATGATAAAAACAAAACAACAAAACATGGAAACTAGTCTGTGCGGTATCTGATTCTGCTTGGAACAGAAGACTAGGCTTTGCTTACTCTTGATTAAACTTTGTCCATTTCTGGATGTATTGTAATGCTTCTAACCAGTTTTGCAAGATTGTTAGTACAAGAGTTAGAATATATTTTAGCAGGCACTGACTAAAAGATTGATAATCCTGCTCTTTGACATGCCATTTAGAATACCTGTCATCTCAAAACAAAACAAAACAAAAAAAACCAACACCCCCCCCAAACAAAACCCACAAAAAACCCATAGAAAAAATACGTTGAAAAACTACAGATATTTTTTGCTTTATATTAGCTTCTGAAAATTGACATGCATCCAGTTTTGTATGTAGTAGTATGCATACTACTGTATTCTAACTCTTTCTTAGGAAGAGATACAGGGGATCATTATCTTTCTTAAATATATATGGACAGATTTACCTGTTTAAGACTGTGTGGAAAAAAATTAAATAAAAGCAGGAAGAGATTTTGCTGTGATATGAGGACTTTGAAGATTCATGTGCACCTGAGTAGAATGTTGCAGTCCTTCCTAGCTATAGATACAAGCAGTACTTTTTAAAATATTGCTTAGATGTAATGTGATGTTGAAATTATTTCTGTTATTGGGCCTTAAAAACATGTTCAAGTTCTTGATCCCTACTGAGCAAGGTATTGTAGGAGTACAATGAAAGGACTGTTTGTTTCCTCAAGAGCCAAGTGTGTCTTTGAAGAGGTTTTAGTAATAATAGAAAAAAACAATATCGAATACCCTCCAGTATAACTGAACACTATTCAGTGGCTGTAGTGTCATCTACATTACAGTAGTGTTCTTTACACCACAGGTGATTTTTCTGGGGTAAGTCAACACAATGATGTAAATCTCTAAAATCTTATCTATTGTTAGTCAAGGTAACCTTACAGTACTGTCTCTATCCGGATACGTTTTTATCACAACTGCTGCGCTAGAAAGTATTTTGTTGTTACGACTTCTTACGATGCTTTTAGCTTGTTCTCCTTAGAAAAGTCTGTCACTTTACCAGTAGCTTGGTCTGACCATGAAGAAGAAAATATCGTAAATACACTTACTAGTTTGATTAGAGGACAACTTTCTAGCAATAATAAGGATAACTCAGGTTGTGTTTCCATGCTGTCAACTCCTTGCCCTGTTTTCACATTGTGGTTGAGTGACTACATAAAAGGCTGCAGTTGCTGTACCGTCAGAGATGGTAGGAGGCCTGGCTCTGTGCGTCACCTTGTAGGTTTGCTTTTGCGTTTACTTTTTGACTTGGTTTTTTTTCAGTTCTTCTGTTCTAAGGAGTCGTATTTACTCTTCTTCCTGAGACATTGGCCAGGTTCTGATGGCTCAGTCTTTTTTCCTGCTTAAGGGAGGTTTTTCTGTGATGCACATGATAATAAAAGCACGGCTCCCCTTGTTGAACCTGGCATGAAAAACTGGAAAAGCAGTTTTTCTTTTTCTCCAAAGGTACAATCGACTATTAGAGAATATAACACTTTTCAAGCTGTACAGGAAAAAAAGGTGTGCCTTTTTCTCTGTAGCATGGGAGATGTGATTTATGCCCTTATCCTGGTTACATTCTCCTCCAACTTTCAAACATTGTAAAAGGGCCTATGTAAATGGAAAAAATAACTTATTAAGAGGGAAGTATTCCTTCCTCTGTCTTAGGCTCTTAAAAAAAAAAAAATTCCTTGTCTTCGAAATTGCTGGTGTATGCTTTTTTGAACTGATACAATGTGCCAACTTCGTGGCACAAGTGGTAATACATTCTTTTAATATTCCAAAAGAATTGCACCCATCTTCTCTGCGAATTTAAGGAAGCACACTATGTATCATAAACTCTGTACCTTTTTATCAACTAACAGAACACATGTGGTCACTAAAGGGTTATGCATGTTTTATTGCAGAGCTGCACAGTGTTGACGATCAGTGACTTTTTTCTTTCTTTCCTGAAAATTATAACCATTTAAAGAAATCCTAGTTGTCTAACAGTTCCCTATAAACAGTGTTTCTAAATCTCACCTATGTTTAGGTTAGCCAGTGATTGGGTGGCTCCTATTTCCACCCCTTTCCTTTTGAAGTTGTCAGTATAAGCATTCTTAATGTTGCATTTGGATTTACTGAGTGCTCCAGCACCCTGATGACTTCATTAATTTCTGTCTAAGGTTGAGGAGAGAGAGTGGGTTTTGGTTTTCCTTTTTTTTTTTTTTTTTTTAACTATCTCTGTGTTGAATTTGGCATGCCGTCATTTGAAATAAACGTATCATCTTAACATGTACTTCAGTTAATATGCATGAAACCAGGGTAGTTGATTGCTAGTCGAAGATACCCATTAATATGTTAAAAAAAAAAAAAAAAAAAAAGGTTGTATACCTTCAAATAACCCAAGCTACCTAACTATAGTTAATGCTTCAACACATGCATAGTGTTAACCCTCACCCATGTCCTGGATTTTTTTCCTCCTAACTTTGAAGAATTCAAACTATTTCTTATCTCTGAAATACCTTGTACTTCAAGGAGAATTTTGGTCACTTTTGTATCTTTTTCAAGGTTTTCCTGTATTCCTGGGGGTACAGGAATTTCAGGTGATTTTTTTCAAATAGCATTACATAAGGCTAGTCAAGGTAGCAAAGCTCATGGCTTGCAGCTCAAGGGAGGAAATCATTCATTAGAGCACCAGTGCTACTTGCATGTATTGCTAAAGTGAAGGCAACATACTGAGAACTATCTCAGCCATGCATTGACAAGCCCAGTTTTACAAGTTTAGTAGAAAAATCCTCTTTTTAAGGAGTAGCCCTTTGCCAGCCACCAAAGAAAGGGTTACCATCATCCTCACAAAAGCCACTTCAAGGCAAGACACCAGCATACTGCTTCTGCTCAGGATCTACAGGAAAAAAACATCACAAACCAGCTAGGAGCAAATACATTTCAGACATATTTTCAAGCCCTACTAACTGCTAAAATGGTATTTCAGATATTATTCATATTTGTTCAGATGCCATTAGGTTCTGTGTGAAAAATCACTTCTGTAATGCAGCTGCCCGTTTTACTTGTTTAAATGATGACTGGCAGGTTTTAGAAACTGGGTTCAGAGAATCATGGAAAGAAATTGCATACCTTGCTCACTGGGCATTCAGCCTGTAAATTGTAAGGTAGGTACTCTTTTTAAAATCAATAGCAAAACGTATACACAATTTGATTAAATAATATTGTATATTCATTATGCTGGTTTTTGTAGCTGAAAGCCTTCTTGCTGAGTTCACAACAAAAATGTTTATTTGAATCCTGTGCATTATTCAACTCTTTTCCCATTTCTAATTAATGGAATAAATTATTATTGTGATTCTATGTTTTTTTTCATAGTAGATAAATGTTTCTAGTTCAACTGAATTACTTATGCTCTCACAGCAGTACTTGTTGTTTCTCCTTTTTTGCTTCTTATTTAAGAAGTTCTAGTCCCTCAGTCTTTCAAGTAGGGAGTGAAGGCAATATTATATGATTTAAATGACCAGTCACAAAACACAAGTGTCTCATAAATTATCTGTGAAACCAATTCAGCAAACACTCTTGTAGGCTGGAATTTGTTTCCTTAAACTATCTGGGAAATCTTTGGTAATGGCTAATGTATTAGTGGACTAGACAAGCAGGTTTTGGTCATCAGATAGCATTATAACATAAATAACTGAATGAGTGTTAACTGTGATTCATCAAACAACAAGAAATTCTTAGTAAATGTTATAATTCATTTACCTCTGATTGCTATATTTAATAGAAAAGATAAATATAACAGTAATGCACATGCACTGCCACCAACCCTACTAGTTCATAACTAATGTTTTCTGCAAACAAAACTGCTTTGTTTTAAGTCAGTGTGTGAAACAGTAATGTATATTCACTCACATAACCTGTGTTCATGAAACAGAAAAGCAAAAGCCCTCTGGCCCAGTAGATGTCTGGGTGACATTTCCATAGGGCCTCCTTTCTTCGCTAGCTCCTTCACTATCCACTAGCTGTAGATAGGGTTCTCCCTGGTTGTGATGGTTGTCACAGTATTTTGGTGCTGGTGCTTTTAGCAGGATACAGGTTATCAGAGATGTTTGTACTTGTGGAAAAAAAAAACAATGTGGAAGCTATGCCTCAGATTTCACCTGCTGTTAAAACTGAATGCCGCCATTAGACAGGTGGTTATATACCTGTCCTGCTTTTTGCTCAGGATTTTGGGAGTTGAGATGAGCTGTTGCTGATAATCAACACATGCAATTAAATTGCCATTCTGACCATGCATTTTCAATCTTATTAACAACATCTCCTCTCTCCTCAGTCTTTTTGGTCGTAATCATCTCTTAATTTGTTTCAAACCATTTACCTTCTCCTATGCACTCTTAGATCTTGATATTTTTTCCTTGCTTGTAGCATCAGTGACTCTCATGTTTTCTGATAAAGATCATAGACAGTGTTCAGAGTTATTTCAGGAGCTCTGCTCTGTCCAGTGTTAGTGCTGTCCTGTTCATTTGCAGGTCTTTGTATATGGTTTTTGGCTTCTTCCAAAGAGGAAGTTTCTTAGATAATTCTGCATTTCTGTAACTATTATTCAGAATTGCTCTTTTGCCTGTACATTCTTTGCATTAGCCAGACTCTCACATCCTAATTTTCCTGCCTTTGGAGGGCAGTTTATGATCTAGCTGCATATTACTCTTCCCTTTGGCCAGCTAAACCTTGTGAAACATTGAATTTGCACAATTAACCTTATACTTAGCAGTCTTCCTTAAGACATACTTCTTCCATAGCTTTGACCTTGGTCTCTTGTTTCTAGCTAGTCAGTTGAGTTCCAAGGAGGATTGTGTGTTCTTCCTACTCGACATTATTTGGAGGAACCATTCCCGTATACCCAAACTTATGTTCAAAACATAGAGCAGATCCATACTACTTGACCTTCTTTGTAAAGGTTTTGCCCTACAGGCTGAAATTGGTAGTGCTTTTTATTGTGACAATTTAATGGCAGGTCTTGGTACTATTTGTTAGTATTTCTGAAGCTCCACTTACAATGTTATGGGCCTAAATTCAGGTGTAATTCAATAGTAATAAATCATCCTAAGCACTGATAAACTTGAGATGCAGGGATCCGAACTGAGTGTTTTAGAAGTCTCTGTTGGGTATGACTGCTTCACCTTTGTAGTTTCCCTTAAACTAATTCTGTTATCAAAAATATCAGTTTAAAATTACAGAAAGAATATGCTTGCTGTTTGTACAGTTTCATACACATCTTAAAATCAGCACAGAAGGTATTCTCTGCTTTGGAAAGAAGAGGTTGTTTGGGTTTTTTTAGTGTGAACGCTAGCCTGATTATATTTAGACCGCAGTTGTAGGTATGGTTCCCACTTGGCAATGAGCAGTGTAAGATTTACTCGTTTGTTTGTAACCACATGTATGCAGGGTATGCACACTGTTTGCTGACACCTTTCCTGACAGCCGCGATAAGCTGCTGAGGCTGGCGGGAGAGTTCACCCAGCAGAGGGTGAGAGGATGAAAGGTCGTTTTATGAAATGCAAACTGAGAAGCTATAACATAAACAAAACTGCTCTCAAAGAAGTACTGTTTCCTGCCTATATCTACACAACTTTATACTTTTAGGCTGTAGTCCACATTTTATGCGAATAATAACCACTCAGTTTCCATCTGAATGTGAACAGTGGAGAGGGACTTGAGTCCTGATCTCCCCAAGATCCATTGTGCCCAATAATTAGGTCACCTCTAGGTTGTCTTTTATATTTGTTAAATGAAAAGTGAATCGTGGCTTAGTAGGTCTGATAAAAGCTGTGGGATTTTCATTATTGAATATTTCATGGTTTTCTGCTGTGGCACATCTGCTGTCTCTCCTTTTAACTGTTGTTGGGAAGTACCTGTTGCATTGAGGAAGTAGTGAAAACCAGCTGCAGTGATCCTAAATAGCAAAAAAAAAACAAAACAAAAAAAAAAAAACAAAAAACAAAAAAAAAAACCAAACCAAAACAAAACAAAAAAAAAAACCAAAAAAAAACCCCACAACTTTCGAGCAAAGTTCATGGGATGCTGTCATTTTTGGATTCTGAATGAGAAAAGCAGCATCTCAAGTCTTCACTAATGAGGAAAGCATCAGTGTGATTTCAGACATTCGCAGGGTAAAAATGGTGGTAAAGTGGTAAACCCTTAAAGTTTCTACAGTGTTGGCAATTGTTACTGATTCTAAAAAGCAACAGTTAATTTCAGATCCATACAAGATTAACTAAGGAATTACATCACTTTGAATTCAAGTATCTGGATGTTTCACTTTTTTCCCCTGGTCTGTAAAGTAAATTCATTTTTCTTGGTGAGTATTGCACTGAAAGACCTGTTAGGAAAACTGCAAGGAGCCTTTGTCAAAACTGGTGAAGATCTCTGAAAATCAGCGTTACTGTCATTTTCTCTCATCTCTCCAATATTCCTTCTGTCTCCTTCTAATCACAAGTCTCAGACCAGACTGCACAGCTATTTAGTAAATACTCATCCCTGTTTTGTTCCTGTTATCTACCATGTTTTCCTGGCTTCCAAAAGACCAGAATAACTCCAAGCACCCTTCTTCTTTCACCTCTGCTTCTGTTTCTTTTGTGATTCTATCACTTCCTGTGTAACTTGAGTCTTTTCATTCTAGTGTACTTACTTTGTGTCTGTAATCCAGCATGATTTTGGACGTCTTATGGGTTCCCAGTACTTCCACATCATCTCTCTTCCCATTCTCCTACAATCTCATCTCCTGGATGGTTTAACCAAACCCACAGCTTTTAATTTCCACTCTGTCCTTAAACCCAGCTTTAATTGCTGATTAGTCTGTTTTTTGGATTTTTTTCCCCAGCTACCTTCATGCTCTGTCCCATGCTGCCCCATAAAAATC
Source organism: Hirundo rustica (assembly GCF_015227805.2). Taxonomy (NCBI): domain Eukaryota; kingdom Metazoa; phylum Chordata; class Aves; order Passeriformes; family Hirundinidae; genus Hirundo; species Hirundo rustica. The sequence continues at coordinate 26,040,821 of NC_053453.1, read as the reverse complement.
TGCAAATCCACTATCAGCTGTTGCTGAAGTTCATGTCCATGTGGTGTGTGCAGCAAGTTCAGCATTGGTTAATCTGTGCTTGGACTAAAACTTGCATTTACAGTAACTGAGAATGCTTTGTTTTTCCTTGCCTTCTGCTCTCTTTCCTGCTGTGTGTTTGCCTGATCTTTTTATGCCACACATGCATAGTGTCAAATCTGATGGGGCCTTAATTTAGGCATCTACATGTTACTGTAATTAATTAATAACTCCATCCTTTGTTAATTTTGACAACTGCTAAGAGGCTGAAGGGCAATTGTACTGCTAACCATCTGTACAAATACAAAAATGCAAGACTGAAGATTGTCCATGGAAGGCAGGTTCTGCAGGCTGATGCATTAGCACATACTGAACTGGTCTGAAGTATTCAGACATTCATTTTTCCCTAACAGATGTAACTTCTATTTTAGGGACAACAAAAATAGTACTTTTATTATGATAAGAAGTACCAGTAACCTTCAAAAGCATGTTGATATTGAAGCAGGAGAGCCAACTCAATGTTCAGGGCAGTAAAATGGGAGAGCTCTTTCTGTACTGAATAAGAAAGAGAGGAGAACGTCTGTGGCTTTGACTTCAGTAAAAGGCCTCTTTACTCAATAGTTATATGTTTGTATTTATGAGCTTTCTGAGTTTTTTCTGAGTCACCCATATGATGAGTTTACTTACTAAAACAAAATATAACAATGGAAATTTCCTACTTCCCTCTAAATAAGCGTTCAGTTAGATTAATCAGTTTTAATTTTATTTGTACCTTAGCAATGTATTTCCTGTTTGTTACACCACATGAAAGAAGCTGTACTTCATCTTACATTGATTTATGTCCTTATCCATCAGTGTTTTTTGAGCTCTTCAAATAACTCAGGAAAAGTTTTCTATTTTTTCTAGTTCTTCATAATAACCTGGTTCCAGTGGCTTGATTGGGTAGACCAGAAATTACTTCATTCTTCTCCTTCAGAGAAATACTTGGATATAGACACTGGTTGGGATGGTATACAAAGACTGTCAGGTTTACAATGTTACTTTATTGTCTCTTTGTATGTTACTCTCTGTCTGTTCTGCATCTGTTAATATATTTTACTAGTCTTGTCCTTGCCTGGTAAGCTCCAGGGGACAGAGATTGCAAATTTTTTCAGTATTTGCACAGTAACAGCACAATAGTTCTCTGTTATATGACACCGGCATTCTGACAATAAAATAACAACAGAATTGCATGGAATCTTAATTGCAAAATATAAACCTAATTTGGTTGTTTTATGTGAATAACTTATACCAGAAATCATGCCAGAAATTAAATTTAGAATTTAGAATTTTAGAATTTAGAGATTTACATGCAAGACAAAAAATTGAAACCTTTCTTTCGCCATGAAAAGGCAGAAAGTTCTCCTTTTTGGCATGTGAGATAAAAGGCCTATGGAACTGGGCATGCATCTCAAAATCTGCAGAGCTTGAAATATAAATTATAACTTTTAAGGTGCTTTATTTGTATACTTATGCTTTGATTTCATTATAGTTGGATTTCAGAGTGAACAAAAGCTTCAAATTCATTCAGCAGCTAAAATAAAAGTGTGTGAAAATGCAACAAACTTTTTTTTTTCCCCAAAAGAAAGACTTAATTCAGAATAAATAACTCAGTCATAGTGAAAAATAAGCCGCATTCTGTCAGAGATGAGGATTATCACATAGATGATGAAATGATCTTTACATTTCCTTGTTTGGCAAGAATAATTTAATTGTGCTTGCCTTGGCTTGAATTAGTTAAAGGGACCATTCCTTTGGCACATTTATCAATCTTTTTATTCTTTCACTTCCATAAATGCATACAGGAACTCTCTATAAAAGGCAACTGAGTGAGCTTACAGTGATAAATTTTTCTTGTTAGGAGAAATTACGTTCACTAACTTGAGCTACTTCAGCATGAAATTGAAAAAGAATCATTTTGTCTTAATTTACATTCTTGATTCAATGGGAAAAATGTAGATTAGTCTAAGAAAACTACGTAGACGTTGCTTTAAAAACCATAGGTAAACTGAACTTGCTAACATT
>NC_053453.1:25961239-26033739 GCF_015227805.2 Hirundo rustica | reverse complement strand
GCACGAAGCACTGTAATTTCTGATTGGAGCCTTTCCTCCTCTTTAGTGGTTTACTTAATAAAATAACAAAGTAACAAAAAATCTGTTAGCAAGGCCTGTCCTCCGTAATTGTTTCTGTATAACACAATGAGCAAATATCTTACTCTATTTTTTGCTTTTTATGATTAGCTGTGCTAAGTGTCCTAAGGGCTCTTCTTATCCTTCCTGATCCTAAAGGCCTTACTACCTGAGGCTTAATAGCCAAACTTCAGTTTGAAGGAGGAGAGGGATTTTTGGCAATATAAGAGAAGAATTGCCCAAAATATCAGATATTTTTTACACATAGACCAATGATCAGAAAAGTGCTGTAAGGGAGTAAAAAGTGCTGTAACTTCCAACAGTCCCTGTGATGTGAATGAGATATGAAAGATTCCTCAAGGCAGAAAGGGCCTTTTTTTTATTTCTCCTTTCCCAAAGATGGCCACTAATTGCTTCATCTCCCCCTCCTACAGGTTGGAAATAATTGCATAATGATCACAAAATCCATTTTTGTCCATATCTTTATTGTTCTCCTCAATCAATGCCTCTCCTGCTTCTTAAGCTGGGCTCCAAAATTTTCACAGAACCTCAGACAGTACCTTCTTTCTCCTTGTTTTTTTTTTCAAAATGTGCAGAGTGCTTCAAGGATACAATTTCAGTCCGTACTCCCTGTACTGTGCCAGGATATTGTGTCTCTTTGTCAGTCATTTGGTGACTTCCTATCTGGAAGCCACAGCCTTCAGTGCACTGCAAGTGCAAACCAGGGTTAAGTGCCTGGAGCTAGCCAAGCTCTTTAGAAATGTTCCTTAAAGCCAGAAAACAGTTTTAAAAGATGAAAACTGCTCTGAGAGGCCAAGTGTTATATCTAAAATGCCCAGCAAGTCTAGGGATATCCTCAGTTCCTTCTCAGAGGAACCTGAGAATGGTAACCTGACTTATTGACATAGAGGCAGCCATTTCAGTTGGTCTAAATTACTATAAAAAGAGTATGAAGGAACAACTCCTATTACGGTATTTAAAATTCATTTATGCATTTCGATTGTTAAAATCCAGTTAGAAATTTGTGGCCAAATGATTTAAAAGACTGCATCAGAAAACCATTGGTAGAACCTGATAAATAAGACGCAGAAAAGTCAGATAAAATGTAAAAAATCAAAGTAGAAAACTTCATTTAGCTTTACAGTCGAGGGTGCTTTTCTTAAAAGATGTAGAAAGCAGAGCTATCCTCTTACATTTTTTTTTTTTTTTCCTAAATAGTAAGGGATAGATTATAGAACTTGGCTAAACATATGGGAATTATGGGTTATAGGATTTCATTTTGGCTACTTTACATTTAGGCATTTAGCTTACTGTTTTAGCAGTTTGGACTTGAAAGGTAACTTGTTAGGAATTTTTAAGTATTTTATGCATGTTAAACACTCTTCTTAAAATTGAGAGTGTTAGCTAGATCAAAAACTCTCCAACTCTGCTTCAAGACTCAGATGACATACTTAGGACCCAACTGGCAGAACTGGGCGCAGCCCTATTCAGGGCTATTAATATTTATCATTAATCTGATAGTAAGTTATTAAAACCTAAGTGTCCTATTAAAATCTAACCATCCTGTAAGTCTGTAATTTTTTTTAATTGTTTTTTGCTTAGGTTGTGACATATTTTAAGAATGTAGGAATACTTTGGAAAGAAAACCAGGGAGAGTGTTCCATGTGTTTTTGTTCATTGCGGTTTAGAACAGAGGCAGCCATGGTTACTATCTTGAAATCTGATGAAAATAGGTATTGTTTCCTTTTTCTGCAAAGAATCTCGTTTGATGATACTTTGAATGATTTGATGTGCTTCTACTTTTGTTCTATTAGGAAAAACAGAGGAAAGAAAACTTCTACCAGAAAACAAAAGAATTCATGGAGAATTCATTCAGAAGTTTTTGAAAATAAATAATGTTTTTATTTCAGTCTACTTTCTTCTAACAGTTACTTAACTTCTGTATATGACAGGGCAGACTCAAATAATTTTCCAGACTGTTTGCTGAACAGTCTATGAACAGCCATGATCCCAACTCTGCCTATTTATTCAGTTTGATCTTGTCTCCACCTCCCAAAACCACAAGATCCATGATATTACACTCCAGTTAATATTTCTTTATTACTTACAGTAATATATATCCTTTTCTTATTTGCTTTTTTTTTCCCCTCTTTTTTTGTATCATGGGGTAAGAGTTCTTATCTAAAAAATGAAGCCTTGATTTACTCCATAAACATCTGTGTTTGGCATGTTTGTTGGAAAATTGATCTAGCTGTGATTTTTCTCCCTCATGATGCAGCTTCAAGCTCACTCTATTAAGCTACTTTATTTCAGATAACTACTTTGATATTGAGATCTTGCCTGATCTTGCCGTTGAAGTTGTTCAGCTGTTGCCACTGATGTGGCATTTGTCTTTGTAGGTCTGATGGAGGCTTAGTGCCCTCAAGTGATGCAGTTTCGCATGGATCTTGATTGTTTTCTTATTGATCCAGTACCCACAAATAGAAAGATTTCTGTATTCACTTCTTCTCTATTTCTCACCTCTTTTCTGAAGTTAAAGGTTTCCCTGACTGTCCTGGATAGTCTAGGTGAGTCTAGACAAACATTTCCATGTTTGTCTCTTTAATTTTATTTTCCACATTGCCGAAGATATATAGTATGTGTTAGAGCACCCCCTGCCTACTGATTCTTCTTTGACCATTGCGTGTTTCAATATCTCGTGGCAGAATAAATTGAAATGTGAGTTCTTGTGTTGAATGAACAGATTACAAGAGCTGGTGCTGTTAGCTCTCACTTGCCATCTGAGACGAATTTCAGCTCGATGAGTATTTCTTTCCTGTATTAAGCAGTAAAGTAAAAGCTGACCACTGTGATCACTGTTTTGAGTTTCAGCTGGACAGAGTAAGGTAAAGCTCCTTGCAGCAATCTTGGCTAGTAGGTAACAGCCAACCAGCCCTGCTGTGACAGAAAAAAAGGAGCATGCTGACACACATCACCCTTCCAGACTGCTGCTCCAATCTCCATCTGCATTCTGCTAATTTCTTGATATGATAGGCAAAATATGATTGTAAAAAGAAATTTGCAGAGCGGTAGAGATTTTTCAAATGTAGTGTGTTGCCATTACTCCCTAGTTTAACTCTCTTCTTTTTCCACAGACCCTCGTTCATTTGTTAATTCAGTTTCTCACTTCTTTTGAAAAATTAATGTTCAGGACAAAGTCATATATTACTTGCTGTTGATACAACAGATGAGCTGTTGAAAGATGAGGTTGTATAAAACATTGGTTGTGTTTTTGTTGTTTTCTGTGGGAAAAATGTTTTTTGCTTGTAAGTATCATCATGGATTTTCCACTAAAATTTCCACTTACTAGTACAGGAAATATGAGGAGACTATTAAGACCCTACTGGTACAGGAAATATGAGGAGACACTAGCCTCTATTATTGAGATTTCAGATTCAGCTATCTTTTTTTTTTTTTCCTTACATTATGAAACCTAACGAGAAGCATTTCTTCAGAAAAGTGGTCAGTGTTTAGCAATCAATAACAATGAATTGAGAGTGTAATCCTTGTGGCATAAACCAAGCGGTCAGACATAAGAGGGAATGTGATTTTCGTAAATAAAACGATGTGTTCTGACTTTAAAATTGGAAATCAGAAACTTGTAGCTGTTACATTACCTAGCTGAACAGCTATAAAGTTTAACACGTAATAATATAAGTAAGTAAACTTGAATTTAGGATGCAGTTAAGAGGTTGAAGAGATTTGAAGGTCATGCCTTATTGGAATTGTCATACATTTTTTTAGCAGCAATAGCACTACTTGTTAGTTCTCACATCGGTTTGTATTTATACAGAATTTTGAAGCTTGAAGTACTCCACTACAGCTTTGTTTGTTATTCCACCTACTATCACAGAGCCCTGAGTTGTGCATTGTGCATCAAAACGTATTCCATTCTTTCAGAGTTCTTGAGGAGGAAATACAATGTAATTCATTATGCCCTGAAGATAAACAGTACCTCCTGACCTTTTCAAGAAAAGTTGCAATATTTTCTTATTCCAGAATGTAATATTGTACTGAGCCGATATCAATGTGATAAGATAAATGTTTCCTTTTCTAATGTAAACCAGAGTGCACTACATTTATATAAAAATCTTGGGGGATACTCAAAGCCTCCAGATAAAAAGGGGCAGCTTGGCTATTGTAGGTTTGAATTTTTGAATTCTCAGTCTCAAAGCACAAAGGGCAAACTGCAGCCAGTCTTGAAGATGATGGCCATTTTTCAGAATAAACAGAGTTTTGTGTTGCCCTGTTTAGGATTCTCCTAAAGAATTTTCAAGCAAATTTTAAAAAGTATAGAATTTTTTACCAGTAAAAAAGAAACCAAACAAAACCCCACAAAAATAAAAATCACCTGTTTTTCTTCTCAGTACCGGGATCTCTCGAGGTGTCCCAGTAGAAGCCTGTGAGTCAGTGCTACACTATGTGTAGCTAACTTGCTTTTTACAGTACTTAGTATTTCAAGAAATGAAAGACTAATGAGGAGTATTGTTTTATCTCATTTCTTTTTCTGTGTTCTCTGCTGTTGTTCAGAGCAGAGTTTTCTTTAGTCTCTATTCTTTATTTCTCCATTACATTGCACATGGCATGTTTCTGTGGTCACCACTGTGGAGAGGGCTCTGAACATGGCACTTTCAGCTTCCCTTCTGCCTGTAAGACAATGCTTATATCCAAAGGCAGAAGCATATTTGTCTTCATGGACTTTGCCCAAGTGTTAACACAGAGTCCTAGTCTCTTCTTTCCTGGAAAATCTCTCTTCCAATGGCCTCATTTATTGTTATTAAATGCTTTTTGTATGCAGGTCTGCTTATTATGTGGCATGTAAAAACCCTCTGTTATTCATGTGTATTCTGTTCACAGAAAAGAGTGGCTTCAACTGCAGCTACTATTACATATAAAAGGACATAGTATATTTTAAAATCAGTTGATTGTTACTGCTTCTGCTCTTACTGAGTTTGGAACTTCATAGATATTCTGAACGCTTACTACTGTAAGCAAAATAATACTGTTGCACTGCAAAGCAGTAACATCTTTGAAATCCTTCAGGCTGAAAGTAAGACTATTCTAAACATACTAATCACAGCATATAAATTAGATTCAGCAGGAATTAAGATACAGGAGAAAAGAGCAGTTAAGAACAGGGGTAAGAAGAAATGAAGCATCATTAACTGTGTGTTTTACATATGTATCATGTTAATAACATTTTTTGGATTTTTTTTATTAATTTTTATTTATCTAAACATAAGCAAGAATCTTAAAATATAAAGGCAACATTTGGAAAGATTAAGGACAGTATTAGGAAATTAATTGAAAAAAGTTTTGAGAGACTTTAAGTTCTTGAGTGAAACAGAAACATGAGTGAAGATGAGGCTACCATGTTGGGCTGTGTAAGGAAACCTTTGGAGTCACTCAGGGAAAAAGACAACCATAATAAGAAATGGAAGGCTGACAGATCAGAAGAAAAAAATGTAGACGAGGTTCTTTAGGGGGTCACATTGACTAGGGCTTTGAGAATAAAGGATTTGATTTTGGTTTGAAAACAAATGGTATGTTCACCAGGGAACCAGGCAGAATGTATGAACTAGATATTCTCTACACTGGAAAAGAAGTATTTGTAAAATAATGAGGTTTAGAGGCAAAGAACTTAGATATTGTGTTAGCAGATGTGCAGTCATGCATCTTACTTGGACACTGTTCTCTCTTTGGGTCCCACATTTAAGACAGTTCCACATATCTGCAGTAAAGACAGTCCAAAATTTCTTCCAGCTTAAAGATATTTTCTAGAACATATATATATATAAGTTTATGCAGTCTATATTCCATAGTAAAAGAGCACACTAAGGCAAAAATGTTATAAATGGCTCAATGGTGTTTACCACTCAGTCGGTTGCTTATCTCCTTGCTCATAGTTGGGGATAGTTAAATTATCTGTATCAAATTCATTCTGCAGCTGTCAGTACCTGCAGGCATATAAACAGGCAGGTAGGATTTCTAGAAAGCAGATGACCGCATCCCAAAGAGGACTGCTCTAATTGGCATTATCAGTACTAGAAATGAAAAGTGAAAGAGCATGAAAATAGAATTACTTTTGTTCCCCTTAAAAGGAGGCAGTAACGGCCTGCATTTAGTTGCTCCTGCAGCTGACTTTGCTAAACTTCCCCTGAACATAGAAAAAGGGCATTTTAATCTCCAAAACCATCAATCTGGTATCTTCCATTAACATTAAAGAGAAATAACAAACAAACAAACAAACAACCCAACAACAAACAAAGCAACAACAACACCACCACACACACACACACAAAATAAACAACAAACAAAACAAACAAACAAACAAACAAACAAACAAACAAACAAAAAAGCACCACACACAAAACACCTCCATTCTTGTGTCTTATGGCAGAATGGAATTTGTCTGTGTGTTGAGTTTCACTGTCGCCTTGTATTTCTTCCTTACTAGACTGAAGGGTTTTAAATCTGTTTGAAATCTGGATACCTTTGGATATTGCATGAAATTAGCTACAATGTGAGTAGACATGAGAGATTCACAGTTGAACACATATTGTAATCAGCATGGGTAGGATTTAATTGCAGCTAATTTGTACTGGTTAAACACCCTTCCATATAAAGGTATTTTATATTCAATTATATTTATAATGTTCTGGACAATCAACATATGGTAAAACTTAAAAATATAAGAATTTAATCTAACACAGATTTGACCTGTCCCTTCTTCCTTTGCTTGTCAAAAGCTTTTATTCCTGTCTGTATAGAAAAGAGTTTCAGAAATGCAGCTCTGGATACAGGACCAGATCTCTTCCTATACTTGGTCCCACTAATTATTGAAATTTGAGGATGCATTAAAGGCTGTCAGGTGAAATGTTGAATTACCTCTGTTTCCAAAACGTTTACTTGAGAAATTCAGGAAACTTGCTGAAGCTGTATTACAGTGTGGGTGAATACATATGGTTTGTGACAGGTGAGCTACAACGCAATAATTTTTGACTGTGTGAACATACAGTGCTAAATCCCCTTCTTTTCTCTGGAGTAGAAACTTTCTTCTCTGTATCTTTAATTTTTGATTTTTATAAAACTATGTTGTTGGCGCTTTATGTGTCATTGTTTTGTCTTCTTGTGACACTTAGGAAAAAAACCCCAAACTGAACCAAAATCAGAATTCTGCCATGCCATAAATAATATGGGGTAACGTGTTTGCAAAATTCAAAAAAATATGTTCTAGAACAGATATTAAATAAGAAGTTGCAACAGAGACTTATGATTCTCAAAAATGCAGAAATGTTAAGAAAACTTTGTCTGAAAAAAACTAAAAACCTAGAAAACAAATCCTTCGGCTGCTGCCACTTATGTTTGGCAAAATTTCAGAAATCACTTCTTCCAACAAATTTAATGATTGGTAATGGTGAAAATTCCTACAGGCATTGCTCTTCAGGTTTTTTGAACTTTAACTTTGTTGCAAAATGTCTACTTTGGAATGCTATTAATTCACATGTAAATGATTTTAAATGGGGCTCATGATATATCTTGTCTTGCAAGATGATGTAAAAGCTTGAGTGAATTCCATGTGTTCAGATTTCAAAGGATGTTTCCTATTAGGTCAGTTTGGAGTCTTTCAATGTTTGTTATAGAAGAGAGACTATCTATTCTACTTAAACTATGTCAGACTAGTCAGAGAAACATTTGCCTTGAAAATTAAGTATGTCAGTTTAAGTAAAATTATATTTTTTTCTTGAATAGCATAGTCATGTCTAAAATGACGCCAAAAAGTCACTAAAATACATATTCTCAATGATATTGTGCTGGCCTGATTTTTATACTCTGATTACTATATGAGTCTTCTTTAATACATTCTTGTTGGTAAGAAATTTAATTTCTCTTCAACATTACTTCCATTGTTTTTATTTTGGTGCTATTCTCTTTGCACTTGTAAAAAAATATATAAAAATTGTCCTTAATGAACAGTTTTAGTCCTTGTAGGCTTTCTGTAATTCACCTTTTCTTTGTGTCTTTTATGGCAATGAAGGGATAATTCAGTTATTCTTCAGAGAGGCACAAAACATCTAGCCAGGATCTTTCCAAATTCTTATGCAGAAAAATCTAAGCAGAAGTACTGCTGATGATTAAATAGTTTTAAAATAACATTCCTAACACTTTTCCTTTTCACAGTATGCTTTTCCTGAAAAATCTCATTCTCATAGTCTCCTTAAAATAAACAAATAAAACTATTCATAATATTAAAAAAAATCCTTAAGTGCTTGAAGTTGGACCTTTTTACTCTTTTCACTTGTGTTTGCACAAATGCCACTGGTGATACACCACAACCTCTGCAATGTTCTCTGTCATCTGGTTCCAGTGTCCCAGTCACCTTTGTTGAATAACCTGCTTGCTTCTTTGCCAGTAGCAGACGGAGTTCAGCGTTGAGATCTGGGGCACTCTTGGAGTTGATGACAAACCTGAGCTATGGAAATTACTTATTTTAGAGCCTTTGTCAAATTACATATCTCTGAATACTCAGTCTTAAATGCCTAAACATGAGGAGGGTGAGAAATACTATCTGCCAAATTAATATTTACAGAAATGATTATATTGTACTTTTTTTGTGGATTTGATTGTTGGTAACTCTGGAAACAGATGCTTTAGGTGCTTTGGGGTTTTAACCAATGCTTCTTTGATGAAAGAAATTAAGGTATTTCATAAAACAGTGACTGTTGTCAAAATTTTGACTTTCATCAGTAGAGCTCATCCCAGATGCATAAGATGTCCATATAAAACTGGTACTTAAAACTCATCAGCAGATACACTATGGGAGGTTCAGGATGCAGCAGTTCAGAATGAAAGGAGTCTTGATTCCCCCACCCTGGGCTGTCTGCTCTTGTTTCTGACAACAATTTGTTTTTTCAACCTGTTCAGATATGAAGTTAAGGTTCTTTGACACTCTCACAAGCCATTCCAAAATCACAACCTGGCTGCTTCTGCCAAGAGAGGCTCCAAAACAACGTGTGGCTCACCTGTTTTGAGCACATAGCCATGATCTTCACTAGTAAGTTAAACATACAGTTCCCAGATACTAAACTGAGCAGTTGACACAGGGTGAGACACACATGGGCATTTTAGTCCCCCAGACGGGATAGCTGCACTTAATTCCATAGTCAGATTGGTCCTTGGAAAAGTCTGACTGCAGAATTGTGCCAGGGCATAGCTTGGGAGAGCGTGGGTCAGCACAGGTAAAAAATGCATGCCCAGAGCTGTACTCACACCTTGCTGGTATGGAAAATCACGTTCTCAGTCACTCTCCAGTTTTCAGTGTAGGTGAAGCCTGAGAGATTGGTAAAAGTGATATTGTCATCATACCTTTTTCAGTAATGCACTCCCTATATTTTTTGTAACCCTATACATGAAAGTGATTGCAGAGTTCATGTCTTAGTGTTATTAATGAACCTGGGGATTGCTGGAGAAAAGGATGAGAACCTCTGACATTCATTTAAAATCAAAGATTGTTTCACCTGCTGGCCACAGCTCTTTCTTCAGGTAGCAGCATAAATCTTATGCCATAAGATGTGCTCCAGAAAGTATTTCAAAGCCATCCCAAAGTCCTCACATAAAATAGTTTCTCTCCTGTTTTTATTCTTCAGTCCACTGTCCTATGGCACAAGAAGAGCCCTGGGAATTGCAGCAGACGAATAGGCATTATCCAGAAGGCTTTCTCATAAAAGACAAGGCCTTATGATAATGCAATGATGTCTGTCGTGTATTTTTTCCCCAAATCTCAGAGCTTAAATTATCTACATTTTATCCTGCAAAATAAAAAAAAATCCATCTCTAATAGATGACATAACATTTTTTAAATAACAGCTAAATTAAAATTTACTGTAGATTGTAACACCATACTACTATTGAGATATCTAGTCAGGAATAGATCCATGTTTTGTGTGATATTTGAAACATGGTATGAAGTGATGATCTAGTAAGATAGATAAATGTTCACAGAGAAGATGCACTGCATCCTGCCTAATAAATTAAATTAAAAGTAAATATAGTTACAGTTTGCTGATGTTTAAAACGTACCAATAAGGAAAAAGAAGGTATTGTAGAAAAGAGAACCTGGAAAATATTTCTAGGACATGAAATCTGAATTATGTGAAATGTGTAAAGAGAAGTATCTTTAAAAGAGAATACTAGTGACTGAGCTTAGACCATAGTAGGTTGATGAAATGACAGAGGACTGAAAAAATAAAATCTGATTATTAAATTCTGATTTATGTAAAGCAAGAATAGTTGAAGCAATATATGGAGTAAAATTTATATCTAAACTTCATTTCCAATGTATTTTGATGATGTGCTAGGATAGCAGTGCTTTTTGCTTATGTGCATGTTAGTTATAGTGATTTTGTAATATATGCTGCATGGTTCAGAGGAAATTTTTACAGTCGGAAGCCAGAAGAGACTTTACCTGATGTGAAGTATTACATATGTTTGGCACCAACATAACTGGGTGTGTCTGCTTTTACAATTGCATTTAAAGGTGAGAATGCCCCTGAGCATATTTATGATTATAATTCCTTGATTAGCTTGCTGTTGAGGAAGATTACTGTAGATGCCAAGGCAATATGAAAAGGATAATTTTGTCCTGGGTGAGCTTGATGAGGTATGATAGAAACATCTGCCTTTTAATTCAAATGCCTAACCTGTTGCATTGCTCATGCATATTACTTGGGAATTCCTTGCACAGCTATGAGTTCTCCAGCACCTATATGCCCTGGGAATTGCAAAATATCTTTATTCCTCATCTGCAAAACAATTTTAATAGCTTCAGGTCTTTTCTTTTTTATCCCTGCAAGTTTCTAATCATAAAGAATATACTTCCTACTAGATGTCCTCACAAGGACTGAAACTGGGATGAGGAGCCCGAGGACATTTGCCTGTCTCTCCATACTTGCATTTTAGCTTAAAATTAAAGCTCTTTGTCATTTCGCTCTTTTTATAATCTTCACTCTTTAAAGTCCCCGAAGTGGAGAATGCTTTCTCAGTAGCACTGTCTACACGGACTGTTAAGGCTACCCTTCAAAACATACAATTAATTTGCCAACCACAGCAAGAACCTGAAGATCGGTATTCTTCAGAGAGAGGTCTGTGTGTTGGACTATGCCTGCTAGATCGTTATGAAATGCACCAAAAGTTAAAAGGTAGATAAGCAGTCCAAGAGAAAAGCTGAAATTGTATTAATTCAAGCAGTAGACAGCAAGTGCAGATGGCACTTATATGTTTTATATAAACATATAAACCAATTTGTGATCATGGAACAGAGGGTCCTCTGGAGTCTCACTGTCCACACTTAGTACCAGATTTTAGTGCTCGGAATTATTCCAAGGAGTTTAGATCAGAATTTTTGTTTTCAGCACATTTAGAACTATTGCCCAATGCACCATTGATAAGTTTCGTGTCTAGAAATGGGTTTCTATTTGCATAATTTACTTCTTTTTCTCATGTCAAGAGAAGTTTTTACTGGTTTGTTTGGTTTTTTAACTGCAAACCAAAATCCACTTCTGTCTCCAAAATATGGTTTCTCAAAAGCCTTGAAAGATAGCAAATGAAATGGCTATTGTTCTATTGCCTGTTTACGATCATGTTTATTGTTTCTTCCCCTAATCATTCTTTTATTGAATATGTTCCTATTAGTTTCATTTGTGTTAACAGAAATCTTAGAAAGCATCACAAAAATATCCATAAGAAAAAATAAAATATATGGCCAGTAGGCTTTCAGTTCAGCTGATTTAGCTTTAGAAATATAGACTGATTTTGAATGCAGCTGAGATTACATAGTGATCAAATTAGTTCATTAAAAACATGACAAAAAAAGGGTCAGGTTTTGTTTTGCCTTTTTTTTTTAATTTGTGGAGATGTCTGACTTAAGTTGATCTAGTGGTGCTTTTGGTCTCATTCTTGCCTTATCTTTCCTCTTAGTTCTCCATTTCAGCCACATCTCTGTTGTTTCTAGGAAGAATTGCAATAACAAGAAAGTCTTGTTTTCTGCTACTGTTGTGCCCATACTTGGAGCGGAGGACGCAAGAATCCTGATCAGGGGCTCTGACTGCAGTTAGGGCACAGAGCGTTTATTTCTAAGCCATCTCCTGTTCTGTATACACTATTTCTCTGTTCAGTCCAAGATTTTAAGGATACTCTCATAAACACAAAAGTGGTCATGTAAGGTCAGAAAATTCCGAAGAGCAACTCTGTATGTGCAGCTCTTGCTGATCCTCTGCTGTTAGCTCACCATGGAAACAAATCATGCTGGAGCTTCATGATACTCAGTTTATGAGAACATGGTGTTATTTGAAATGTAGCAAGGTGTTAGACATCACAGTAATCCGAACTTGGCATCCTTTCATGGGAGCCACACAATCAAATAAAGCAGGACTGTGAGACACTTCTAAAGACCTTCTCTGTCCCAGAGCAGAATCAGTGCTCTTACCTTAAGATGCTGCTTGAACAAGTTCAGCAATAATGATTTTCAGCATATACACAATTTATTGTACTCATCCACTAGTCTACCATTGGAAAGTTTATTCTTAAATTTAATTAAATCTCCCTGGATTCAGCTTAAGGGTTTGGTGGTTTTTTTTTTGCTTTTCCTTCCCATGGAATACAATTAATTTGTTCTGTGCAAAAACTTTTTGATGACTGTTGCTGCTTTAGGGTTGAGGTTTATTCCTGATTTTATGATTAGACTTCTGCTATCCCATATGTTGGATTTTCTCATTGACTTCATTATTACCATTCTTATCTGGTTACTGGTAAAATGGTTCACTTCTTTGAACCACTGTGCCCCAAGCTAGGTACATTTCACCATCTGAGTTTTTAGAAGGTTGAGGAAAGTAGAGAAAATACCAGTTTTGTATATGACACTTCTATTTTTATATCTCAGTTGCTTTTATCATAATAATATGACAGGATTTTTTTATGTCTTCAATGCATAGTTTTCATCAGAGCTGTAAGTATTAAATTTAAAATTTCTTTAAATTTTGCTCTTGTAAGAACTAAAAGTCAATAATTAGGACTATTAAAACTATTTAAAATACCCTTTAAATTTCTAACATCAAATGTGAAACCCAGTCATGACCTTTTTCTTCTCCATCGATAATCAGCTGAATATTTCAATAATGGCTTTTGTGCTTTCCTCCCATACAGTAAAAGCCTGAAATGATCATCTTGATAATATTTCTTTTCATGGTTACAGTCTCACTCATTCTTCTGGATATGGATTTGTAAGGGCAGTGGTAAATCAAATTGTTATCATTCAAATATTTGGAGCCCTTTCAATCAGTGGCTCTTCAATGGATGTGTAATTTCTCACACTTGGATTGGCTGAGAGCATTTGATTATTATAATTACTGTAATTTTATTTGATTTTGGTACCATGCAGATCCATTTTCTTTGATGGGTAGTTTTGGTTACTAGCTTGCAAGGAGGGTATCCAGATGAGGCACCTGTGCTTCTGATACTTCGTGTCAGCACTCCTTTACCAGTGAGTGTAGAATGTAATTTAATTGAAAATAAATTGTAAAGATAGACGTAGTTCATTCTGATTTCTAAATGGCTGAGGTTATTTTAGGGTAAAATTGTTTCAGCATTTGTTCTTTGCATGTTATTTTAACTTTTCTGTATTACTTAACAAAATGAGCCAGTCCTCAGATCTGTCTTCTCAAAACTGAGGTTCTATTCTGGGAATCTTGCTGTTGGCCAGAAGAAAATGTTTGAGTGCATGCTTCCTTCTGGTTTGTATCTGCCCCACTTCTTAGTTTAGTTTATATCTTGGTGATGATTTTTTTGTTAATAATTTGATTAATGATCTGATAGTGATTAATTCACAGTCTTTCATTTTAAAATTTCCTTTCAGATTTCTATCAGTTAAAACTGTTGCCTTCTAAAAGTTACAATTCTTCCTTTAATACTCTGCTTCTTTCCATTCCCAAAGTTGCTCCAAATTTTGATCTTAATACCCATGAGACCACCCTTGATTTGACTTATATCAGTTCATTTCTTATTTATAAATTATCAAATCATCTATTAGTCTACCTAAGTCAACACCTGACTGCTTTAATTGAAAGTAGGTTTCACAGCCAATAAGGGACTGTCTACAATAGACAGACTTGAAAGAAGGGTTTTTTTAACCAACTGCTTTCAAATCCTATGTATACTTTCTACCATATATGCATAATATTATATAAAGTTATAATAATTTTAAGGATTTTTTTATTATTATTTCTGGCTTCACACATGGGATAGCTGTATTGATTGCTGTTCTTTGCCTACACACTTAAATAGCTTTTATATATCAGGTAGCAGATTTTCATTGGAAATAGATCATACCAGTTTTCATGTGGAAATCTGGTACATGCCACCGTTACCATATTCTTTTCATGTAGAACTAAGAGATTAGCTCTCTTGTTTAGCTACTATATGTCCCAATCTTTTAAAAATCACACCCCATGAAAGAATATAGTAGTGTCAGAATATTTGTGAGCTTGGATTGCTGGCTTTTTATGTATGGGGTTTTTTTGGTTGGGTTTTTTTTTTTGGGTTTTTTTTTTGTTGTTTTTGTTTTTGTTTTTGTTTTTGTTTTTTAATTTCATATGTTCAATTAGTCACTGTGTAATATAAGGAGAAGGAAAGAAGTAGAGTAGATTGTTTGCTTCTGTGTGTACAAAAGCAAAGTTAAGTTCAGGCATGTGGGATGAAATAGATTGTCAGGTTCGAGCAAACTTTGGTGTTGTGAGCCTCCATCTCTCCTAACCCTTGACATTTGCATTCTTCAGCTGGTTTGAACTTTGGAGAAAGCATTTGGATTTGCTGTCAGGCACCATGTTATGCATGGTCTGACATGGAGCCCTAATGACCAATGCAGACTGTGTCTACAGGGAAGACATTCCTGCTAATGCCGCCAGGAATTGAAGCATGTAACTGTTGCGGGTGTTTTGTTTCTAGTTCTTGGTCAGTCAAATAATGGGCAGGGAAAATGAAAAAGTTGTTTTTGCAAAAGTATTTAGAATCTATTAAATTGGGTTAAAAGGAGAGAAGCTAAATTGGCTTCATAAAATGAAACATGTAAACTGCTAATTACTAGTGCCCTGTATTTATTTCATATCCTTCACACAGGAAAAAAAAGAAGACACTAAACAAAAAACAACAAAACCCACCCCCCCAAAACCAAAAAAACCCCAACAAACAAACAAACAAACAACAACAAAAAACAAACAAAAAACAAAAACAAACCAAAAAAAACCACAAAAACCAACCAACCAAACAAAAAAAAACACAACCAAAAAACCCCACCAAAAATCAGCCAAACAAAGCAAAACAAAGAAAACCAGCACAAAAACCCCCAAAACAAACCAAAACCCAACAACAACAACAAAAAATGCCAAAACAATTAGAGTGAGAAAAAATCTGATAATTAACTATTATTTTTCACAAAACTAGTCTAATTACAAATCAGTCATGGTGAAATGAAAGGTCAATAACTACAGATGCATAATTTCTCTCTGATAGATTGCTGTTTGAAAATAGGTTTATGACAATTATGTGATTAATTTCCTTTTATTAAACAGCATTATAAGACTTCATGTTGCATTTATCACTTTATTACTGTTACTTTTTCTCTTCAACTGAAAATTAATCCTGGATAACATCAGAATAGAACAGAACCTCAGGTAGATTGAGCGTCATTTCTTCTAGTGGTAGTTGTTGCAGGGAAGACCACAAATCTGAATTAAAATCAGAGCCTCAGTATACTGAAACTGGCAGTATCAGCTTAACAAAACAAAACACACACATTCACCATCACCTCTGCCACCAACCAAGCAACCAAGCAACCACAAAGTGCTTTTAGTCCAAGGAAACGAGAACCAGAGATAGTATTATGTTTTCTGAGCTGAAGCACTTGAGGAATGTAAGTTAAACTGTGATCCAGAATGTCTTTCCCTACTTGCTCTCAACTCTCAATGTGCTATGCTGTTTTGTTTTGAAATTCCCCAGGCACGAAGAGTTGCTATTCCGAGCAAATGTAGAATTTTCCCAGCCTTGGAAAACCTGGGCAGCCTGGGGTTCCAAGAGCCAATCATTTGCCCAAAATTCCTGTAGTGTTAATGTAGTAAATGTTTTCAAACATACTCAATGTTCACTTAATCCTGCCCTGTAGGGTTGGGTTTACTGCTGCATTTGGTGAGCACTACGACTTCTTGTCCTCCTGTCTAGCAGCCTGGTGGTAGGAGTACTTGGGATTGTAATACGCTGTCAAAGACTACTGCCTGTTCTTCTGGAGCATAATACAGTTTCAAACATTGTGATCTCTTCCAGGTTTATGTTCTACTACTAGGCGAGGCACCCTAATCTAGATTCAAAAGACAGAGAAACCTTTTTTTTAGTTTGAGCATTAGCATAGTCTGATATTAGGTTAATTGCATGAAATCCTTCTTAGGGAACATCTGGTTTTGTTAGATAATATATTCCTTGAGATACGTGCCAACAGCCTTAGCTATCTGTTCTACTTCCATAGGCAAACACTGTAAAAATTGTGCAGTCTATCTCTCGTAGGTGAAATCAGACAGGTTATGTGACTTGGATTTCTGTTACATACAGGTGGGCTTTCCTGTGTGGCACATTTGTCCTCAAATTTCTTTGGGTAGCTTAGAGAAAAAAGTGTTATTCAGTGGGCAAAATGGGAGTTTGCCTTCTCTCTTGAGGCTTCTGGAGAGACTGCTGCTGGAAAGGAGTTGGATCATCCTAAATTCAAGACTCTGAATAGTGCTAACTGCTTTGCTACTGTATGAGCTGCTGTGCTGACTGACTCTGATATTCATTAGAGAACTTTGTGGGCAAACACAATCAGTGAGAGAGAAAGGTTTAGCAATATCATTTGAGGGCTACTAGGAAGAGTTGAACAATGCTGTCTTTCAGTCACTATCTTTTGAGGGTTTTGTACAACTGTGGATAATTCTGGGGTTCTTGTTGGGAGCCAGCCAGAGAATGGGCCCTGAGCAGTTTATAAAGGGTCAGAGGTTCTCCTGAAGTGTTTTTTATAATAAATGTGGCTATGTAATCATTTGGTTAACTTGTTATTCAAACAGCACGGAGCAGTCTTTGGCCTTAAATCCAGCTTAGCATGTTGATACGTTTCGGTTGCATAGTGCTACCAGCGAGATGACTCTCGTTTGACATATTCAGCCATTTGGAAAGTTATATGTTCAGAAACTTATTTCATGTTCAGCAGGAATGTTAGGGTATGCAGTCATTTGAAAAAATAAAATAGGGATTCGGAATTAGAAAAGAAAAGAATATGGTTGACTTCTGGCAAGTGTTTTGGTTTTGGTTATCTGCAGAGTATACACCTCTTGTCAGTATAAATAGGGAGTGCCTGTATAAACATTCTTGTTTCGCCTGTTCCACATAATAGTTTCTTGTATCATATTTCTTTTGACCTCGCTATCTGAAACCAATTACAGGAGATCCATTTGGGCTGCATCTATTTTCATAAGAAGCCAGGCAGCAGTGTTTTTCTCAGAGATGAATATCAACATCAAATATCCTTCTGAGTGCTTTGTTATTTATGTTTCAGAGAGATTTTGTAGCCTTCAGCTCTCAAGAATGTGTCACGCTGTGCTGTTTATACATTGACGATATTAATGGGCATAGATGTCATTTTTCATTTTAACGTCTCAAATGCAACAGGCTGATAGGTTAAACATTCCTGGTTTTAAAGGAAGGATATGAGTGACATCTGTTTCCTAAAAATACACATATATTTAATTTCTAAAACCCAAAGTAATAAGTTTACCATCTTTAGGTGACAGATTTCACTTTATTAAAATAGTAAAACTTTAAAAATAATTTCGAATCATGCTTACATCAAATGGAAGGGTTTGGAATACAAAATTAAAGGAAGTTCTATCTCCTAGTAATATTGCCAACAAATGGCAAGATCTACCACAATTTATCAACTTTAATAGTGTGAGTTATATGCAATTATTTTCATTTCTGTTCTGCTTATGTTTTAGCTATGCCACAGCTTCGTAGTAAATATTAAGTAGTGTTCCCAATAAATATTTTACTAGAAGATACAGTGAGTTCTGGAAACCATATGCCAAAATTTTCCTTCCTATATAGCCATTACTTAAAGCATTATAATGATTTTCATTTATGTAATTAAAATAATTTCTAATCCTCAGTTCTTTTTATTGGTTTTGTCTACATTGAATTTTTTTTTAGTAGTTTTACTAATTTATATAATTAAGGAAAAGTTCCTACTAAATTTGAAACAAATGTTATTGGAAAGTATGTACAGTTTTGACTGCCCTGGAATTTGTTCTGTCTGTACTTAACTTGAGGTGGGATTCAACATGAATTTGTCCTACCAGATTTATAAGTGTCTGTTATTTTGTCTTCTTTACACTATTTTTAGATCATGAGTTATCGTAAGAGAAATTTATAAATGATACATGGTGTTTAGATGTAAGTGTAGATGTTAAACTAATAATTTTGTAAGATACTTTAAAGTTGTCCATTTGTTTTGCAAAGATTTAATAGCAGCAAATGAATTTTTAGAACTAATGTTTTATAGTGTCATGATTTTCACTTATGAATAATGTCAGTAATAATGCTTTGAAATCAACAGTGTTTCCAGGAGGTTGTTTACCATGTAGCAAAATGTAAAGTTAAGCAGCACACTGGGAGAAAAAAATACCATATGATGACTGCTCTAAGAACAAAGGCTGACAGTGATTTCTACTTATGAGTTTTAAATCATCTCTGATCTCTTGAAATTGTTTTCTGTTCTTCTTCTATCTCCTGTGTTTACAATAATCTAAACTGCCACAATAAGATCACTGAAGTATTCAGGTAGTCATCATTTATAAGACATTCTGTATTAAAAGATAAGCCTTTACTCCTTTAGAGATATCCCAACCAGCACATATGAATCAAAATAGTTTAAGTAGCAGAGCCTTTTATGCAAGCATATCCTGTTGTGTTGCCTTGCTTTTTCATGAAGTGTGACTTTTTGAAGTTAGCTGTAGGAAGTCATACTTTCTTAGGCTCATTCCACAGGAGTGTGCTAGCCACAATTTGAAATCATACTGTCTAGATTAAATCTAAGCTACAGCAGACTATAATTCTTTCATTTTCAAGTACTGTAATTGTACAGCTTTACCAGATGCTTGCTTGCTTGCTTTATTGTATTGATGTGAGGACTTTGCTTTTGAGGAAGATTAGGATTTCTGCAACTGCCAAAAATAAAAGAATATAGTCTTTTTTTTTCTTTTTCTTTTTCCTCATACTCCAGATCTCTTCTCTCATTCTCCTGGCAATACCACACCAAGTGGTGAGGTTAGTTTTCCTCTACAGTCTGTCATGAATTCATAAGTGCAGTAGTTCTCTTGCTTCCATTCCGGTTTTCCTTTTGGAGAGCACAAGATATTATGAATATAAGTTTGCCACAGATCTGTTCATGCTTTTCATCTGTTTTTGCTTAAATCACTGCAAGAAGTTGGGACCAAATCCTGGTGTCTCTGAAATCAACAGATACATTTAACTCTGATCTCAGGCAAAGAAGGACTGTCCTTGAGGATATGCTCAAGAAATGTGAGTGTAGTCGAGATCATGCACCCAGTGGTTCCTTGGTAACAAAATATTTCAAGTGCACTTTTAAATATGTTAACTTTTGTTTATTTTTGGCAGAAAGACGATAGTTCGATGTGTCTCATTGCTTAGGTCCAGAGGAATGTATACTCTTTGTAAAGCTGACCTGTAATTACTTGAGAATTTGATGAAACAATACAGGGATTGTTGTGGGAATGTCTCCAAATGTTAAAAATCTGCTCTGCAAACTTTGTACCAGGGCCTTCTATGGGGAGACGAATCAATGTTGTTAGGAGATGGTACTAGTGCATTCACTTTGTTTACTTTGGTTTTCTATGTCTGCCTGCCTTCTCAGAAAACTTGCTTGGAGCCAGACTGTAGCAGCCCTCTCTCTGTCTTTTCATAATTGATCAGGGGATGACTGCTTTCCCTGAGGGTTAAGACGTGGCAACTTTTTCTGTTTGCTCAGCATCTCAATGCAGTAGTTCAAACATTGTTCACACCAGCTGGCAGTGTAATGCCATATGCACATCTTGTCAAAGCAACTGTTGTCATGGATACTAGAAACTATCTTAAAAACCAGCTCATTTGAGTCTAATCAAAATTGTACCTTTCTTTATCAGTTGAGAATCTTTATTATTTTAGGGAACATTGATCAAATGGCATTTATTCCAGTGCATTCCATCTACAGTGGGTTTTAATAACAGAAATAATAGTGTGATGTATTGTAAAGCTATAACTGCTCTTTATTGAGCTGATTTTTCTAAGGGGAAAAAAATGAGTTCTCCAGGTAGTTTCAGTGGAAATGTTTTGAATCAGGATTTTTGGTTTATTTTGTTCTTTTTTTTTTTTTTTTTTTCCTGAATAAGTACCACTTTATAACACTTGACATTTAAAAATAATTTTATAGGGAAAAATAATATAGATTAGCATTCTTCGTGTAAGTGGAATGTTTGTTTACATTTCATATGTTTAACTGTATTTGGCTGAGTTGGAATGAAAACGTAAAATAAATGAAAACATCTTCTATTTTGATTGGGATACTGTCATCCCTGAGCCTGATCTGGTTGGTTGAGTAATAATTTCTTTGTTCTCTGATTTTCCTAAGAATGCAAATTAAAACCACTCATTTTTATTTGGCATTAAAACGGCACTCTTTTTTTTTGTCAAAGGAGAGGTTTCTCCTTGAATTGTAAGTACAAAAAGAGTTTTTAATCTTCAATGAATATCCTTATTAATTCACTTTCAAGATAATCTGATGTTGATTTGTCAAATTTAATTACAGCTTCTGGTAACACTTGAAGTCTACTTGCTTTTACTTCAAATTGTAATACGAAAATGCAAATTGAATGATAATTTGCAAGGGAGTGGGCATTTTAGTTGAACACTCAAAGACAAGTTCCTTGTGGAAATGAGGCTATTGATGCAGTTTATGATTTTTCCTCTTCAAGCACTTCAAACAAATTAACTTTATTTCCTGCAGGATTTCATGTACATCCATAAATTCTAGTGAAGTCCTATATATGTGCTTGCAGAATATTTTTTAAATGTTTCAAGTAAAAAAAGAAAAGCCCAAAGAAAAACAAACAAACAAACAAAAAAAACGTAAAAAACCCAGAAGTATGAAATCTAGCAAATACAAATCAAATAGGAGGGGATTTTGTTTGTTTGACTGGACTTCTACCTAATATTAGCAATGAGTAACTGATTTCTTTCTAGGAACTGGTCGAATTTATTTACTCTTTTTTTTTTACTTTTAGGCACTCCAGGCAGCAAGGCAGCTGCTTTTACAGCAACAGACAAGTGGACTGAAATCTCCTAAGGGCAGTGAGAAACAGAGACCGCTGCAGGTTAGTAAAGTCTCCTTGCTTTTGGGACCTTAATCTCAGGGAAGATTGCCGTGCTTGCCCACACGTGAGGGGTGTGTGTCAATGCCTGTCCCCTAATGCCGGGTATGTGCATATTCACATGCTGCAGGTTACAGCTTTCTTGCTGCTGACTTCACAGAAAAAATCACTTTAGGACACAAAAGCCTTTTGTGGCTGTACTTGCTTAAAAGGTCTAAGGATGAGTTCAGTAACTGTGGTACATTAATTCTTTCTAGACATGTTACAAAATTGGTATGCGATTTTTATATGTACATGGTTTAAATTGTAAAAAACACGTTAAGACTAGGAGCAAAATACTATCCGTGAAAAAAAACACAAAACCAAAAGGTAAATACCTCGCATATAATACTATATCCAAGTGACAGAGAAGTGCTCAGAAACCTACCAACACAAGTGCAGGAAATTATGAAAGCTGCTTCTGCCAGCTGAGAAAAAAAAAATATGTCGTGAAATTTCACATTAGGATGTTGTTGGACTTTAGGTTGTGAATGGGTAAACAGAAGTTCTGCTATTGAATAGTTATTTTAAATGCATTAGTAAAAACATAAGGAGGGTTTTATTCTTGGAAAATTTTATGAGTGTGGTATTTTTATGAGGTATTAATTAATTTATTCCTAATGCAGAGTTTGATATCAAATTGCTGCTGACAAAACTTGTTGTCTTTTGTATATAAACCAAGTATGGGTGCTTAACTGCTGAATTACATTTTGTTGCAGACAAATTTTTTTGTTCAGGAAAATAAAAAAAAAAGTATGATTCCTACCATTCTCTTCCTCACATCTATTTTTCTGGGTGAGCATTTATTCTCTCAGGAGTTCTCCTGTTTTCTGATGGAGTAGGGTTTTTTTATCTCATTTTTAGTTTTTGTCATGCATAATGGAGGACCCCAGGCACTAGAATGTATTTTTTTTCTCCACCAGGGAAATGCTGTTAAATTTGTTCACTTGTGCAATTTCTAAATGTGATTCTCATTGTCTCCTTTCCTTTGTGAAACTTGGTGGAGCTCCACATTTCTGATCAACTCTCTTCAAATTCATATTTAAGGTTTTATTTATTTGCTCAGAACCAAGCAAGAATTTAGGCATATGACTAAAGAAAATGGAAAAAAAAGAGGAAAACATGACATGATTCCATCCCGCCATACTCTAGTTGTAGTCCAGTCCTGGCTGAGGCTGAGTCCTGGGACACTCTCAACTTTCCACTCTTCACCCTTGACTTTGTTTTGTATCAAATCAAATCACATTTTTGCCAAATGCAAATTCACATTTGTTTTGTATCAAATATCTTCTGCACTGAAGGCACGTAGGAGTAGTCATAAAGGCTTGTGAACTCTGTGGGTTTTTAAAGTTTTAAAAATGGAATTAGTGACCTTGAAAGGTTGAACCATGAAAATTATTGATTTAATGAATATTGTGAAAGTACTTCATTCTGCTAGCTCCTCATTCTAAAAGATAACATGAGTTGTACAAGGAGTATACGAGATCCATCTAGCTCTATGTTCTATCTCTAAATTTGCAAATACCAGGCAATAAGGAAACTATATGAAACAGGCATTAAATAGTGGTATTTTCCCAGTATATATATATTTTTTCTTTCTTTATTTCTCCACTTTTTAAACCAGCACAGCTCACGAGTTACTGACTTCTCTTTCCACATTCTCCATCCATTCACAGACTTTCTTTTCAAGGTTAAAGAAGTCTGGAGGGGAACTGTTTGTGGTAGGCATTGGTGAAGTGATAGAAAACCATGTTTGGAGGCAAAAGACAGTCTTGCACAGAGCCCAGAGGATGATGAGATGAAGAGAGGGAGTCTTTTGCTTTCACGCTCTCAAAACACTAACCCTGGCCTGATGCCCTTTGAGTGTATTAGTGCTGTATCACTAGTTTCCCAGGAGGAGTCAGCATCTCATGAGTCATACTTGAGAGGCAGGAAGAAGAAAATAAAGCAAATAATTTTATTTTCAGAATTGTTACATGATCCCTAAAGTCTAGATTATTGCTTATGTTTCCAACTTTTTCTTCCATTATCACTGTGTACGCAGTGTCTCATATTGGCCTTGAGCATTTCATTTGGTTCATTTTTAAAGGAGAGAAAAAATGGAATTTGCTCCCAGACTTTGGTTTAATGTATCAATACCATGTAAATTCAGGTATGAGTACAAACTACATTTTAATTTTTGTTTTTAGTGAAAAGGATGTTTCAAGGTAATGGACTTGGGTCCTACAAGCTTTTCTATTTCTGTCTCTTACTGCCCATTACTCATCATGTAGTTGACATTTCGATCATCATGTTGCCTGTTTGACCAGATACTTTCCTGAAGCTGTGCAGCATTATTATTTTGGTATGGCAAATTTAATGGTAACTTTAGCCAAAATCTTCTAGCAGTAGAAATTGCTATATTTTTATAAGACAAAATTGAGGGTTATAAGGCAAAAAGACTTGTGCTTATGTTTGTGATAAAGAAAACAGATTTCTTGCAATATTTTAAAATACTTTAAATTAGTGCATATCTAATTTCCTCCATTTCAGAGCAATTTACTAATCTGGACACTGTCAATATTTTAGAAGAGATTTATAAATCCAGTAAAAATGCAATAAAGCCTTTAAAACTAGCTCACACATCAGCAAGCAAATGTAGGTATCAGGTAAGCCTTGCCATACATCTCTTGTGCTCTGTAGTTGGATGTAAACTATTCTTTCGTTCCATGTGCCAAAGAGGGGAAAAAATAGTATTTATTTTAGTGGCCGTCTTTTTTGGGGGGGGAAGTAGCATATGGTGTGTTTATGTATGTTCTCTCTGTAATTTCATAATGCGTCAAGTATTTTAGTGACTTCAGCTCCTCCTAGCTAATCAGCAAGTTGAAAGCTGATTGAAGAAACCTTCAAATTTGTGTCCTCAACTTTGCAAAAAGAGGGTGTCGGTAAGTCATCATGTTCTATTGTGCTTTACTGAGGGGATGCCTTTAGGGGAACTGCTGAAATTTTCCTAGAGTAATTTGAGTGTCTTTTCTATCCTCATGAAAAGCTTTTACAAATGCATCACTAGCTATGTGATATATTGTAAAAGTGCAGAAGTTTTTGTTTTAGTTTCTAATGCAAAAGTTACCTTTAACTAGTAGTTATCCTATATTTTCAGGGACAGGAGTCTTATATTTAGATTGCGAGTTAAGAAAATACCTGCAAAAATTACAGTTTTAGATAGACGCTTGTGTTGATCTACTATTACTTTGACTTACATTTGTCTGGGTTTCACGCTGCAGATGGCATAACCATTAGCATGTCTTATGTAAAACAGAAGAAGAAAAACATCCCTTTTGACAAGCTTGAGTACCAATTGTGGTAGTGATTTTACTTTCATGTATAGCTATCCGAATAAATGTATTTGAAACATGTTTATATGTGCCATTCATTACACTGATGTACCAATTCAATAGATCCAATCAGTACATGCATCGATTAATGACATATTGCAAAATAGCTATGGAGGGTTTGTGATGAGAGTTGAGGGTAATGTTAAACTGCATATGATGAAATAATAGCATTTACTGTTTTACTGTGCGTCCAGTAAAATATTGCTGTAGTAGGGTTAAGATTTTTGTTGTACCATTTTTTGTTTCTGAATATTTTTCTTTTCTGTATAATTTTTTAGAACAGTAATCCACGATGAAGCTTACTAATTGCTTTCAAGGATTTCTCCCCCTGTCACCAAATTTCCATAGTAGGCGTAGCAGGGAAAGATGTCACCTTGGCTCTTAGAATATGTAGTTCATTTTCCTAGGGCAGAAAGTCACTGTCCTTAGAGCCACCAAAGAATCTGGTATCATCTTGAGGGAGTTTTAATACTGTCAGCTTTATTTTCATGTTACATTTACAGTCATGAGTGAGACTTGGGGTTCTTCAAGAAATGTGAGAGCACAAGCATAACCCAAAGGTAAATGCTGTCAATTTTCTGCTATTGGCGGGTATTCGTGTACGGCATTGCAATTATTTCACTTCCAGGTGAAATAACCTTAGACTCGTCTGTCCATGATACACATACTGTTGTTGTCTGCATAGTGTGGTGATTTGCACAGTTGTAATTCTATTTGTTTGCCCAGGTGTTTCTATTCCCACTAATGTCTCTAAAAGAATAGTTTATTTTCATAGAGTCAGTCTATGAACATTATGTTGATTAGAAAAAATAGATAATTACCTTCCAGCCCCATAGTTTAATATATATACAGTGAACACAACCACATTTTTGAGGGTTTTTTTCCTTCAGGCTCGGAGATTTGTTGTTTCAACATCAGTACTAATGCATTCTGTAAGAGGATGGCATGTCATGAAATCATGACTCCTGGAATCAAAGGGTTAAGCTCAGTGTGTACCGAGCCAGTTGTATAAATATCATGCAGTATGGAGTGTTGAGTTGTTATGGTAAGCTTTGTTTATTTAGCATAAGCACTTCACTGAAGTGTAATAATTTGATAAAATTTGAGAAAAGTATATACTTAAGTTTAATTACTTAATTTTTATTTCATTGGTGCATAACATAAGAAGAACCACTTTTTTTCAAAGACACTCAAAATGCAAAAATTTAGCATGAAAATACAGCATGAAAAGATATTCATAGTCTCTTTTAACCAACTCTCCTTGCTTTACTCTCTCCTAGTTTGGTCATCTCCCTGGGATCTTCATGTGGGCCTGAATTTAAAATTCATTACACATAATAAATAAGCAAACATATCATTAATATTGTAACCTTTAGTTACTTTTTTAAACATATATAAGGAGTTGATGAGAGATAAGATATAGGGAATGTGGGAAAAAAAGAAGCAAACCCCACTGCTTTTAAATTATATCCTCTGATTTAATGCACTTTGACTTCAACCGTGCATGCTTAATGTCAGTCAAAAAGTGCCATTTTAAAAACAGCAAAAAAACTTGTTGTGCTTGTAAGTTAGAGAGTTTTCTTTGCATTACATTGACCAAAAATAGAAATAAATCTAACTGGTTTAAAATTCTTTTTTCATAAACTGCATGTTACATATTTCTGTTTATCTAATGCATGCTGTTAAGCATAAGAAGTAGGAGGACTTTGTACATGGTAGAAAACACTGATAGAGAAAGATCCAAATGCATATTATATGTAGTGTAAGAGGAGAGTAGTGATAAACAGTCTTTTTCCCTCTCGAGTATAATTCTAGAGGAAATGTGTGGCCTACATATAAGCAAACATTGAGGCTTGGGGTAAATTAAATTTGGAAGATAGCTGCTGGAAAATCATAAGTCCCATTTTCCCTTGTAAGTCTATTCGGAGGAATATGCAGTTATCCTCTGACGTGCAGAAATTTGCATCAGTAATACCCACTCTAAAGACAAGGATAACCCCAAGAGATGGAAAGAAGGCAAGGAATTATTTTTATGTAAGGTGTAGGGGGAAGGGAAAGGAGAAGTATCCATGTTCAAGCTTACATGATGTAGAAAACAGGAGTTCCATTAAGGCAGAGGTATAAATACAGTAATAAAGAAAAAATACAGGACATTATTTATTTCATTTACAGTGGAAATGTCAGCATCACAAATTTGCTTGGAAGTTCTTATTTATATAGGTAGAAATTGCTCCAAGGACTTAATGTCCTGTCTTTGACAACCTTTTCCACTTGTGGAAACCTATATTTTGCAACATGTTCTCTCTTGCTGTAAAATCTTGTGATAACAGATTTACTTTAAGTCACATTTTACTCTTGAAAACTTCCATTATTGAAAACATACATCTAATAAGAAAATGGCACTATTTAGTATGCATTTCTTTTTAGTTTAAAGTATTACATGCATCACCTTGAGGTGCTATCTCCTATTGTCATTTTCAGAAGTATAAAATATTTCAGCTAACCTTATCTGTGATCTCGGTAACATGGGAAGATTTTAACTAGAATTTTTTTTTAACAGAAGTTATCACATAATAGATTCACCTGTATCTAATGGAGACAAAAAAAACCCCCACAAACTACTAGCTGACGCAGAGATCACCTCTTTATCCTGACAATATTGTTGCAATATTATAGAATATTTTGGATTCAGAGGAAAGAAGTACTATGCAAGTTCTGTTTACAAGTATTGAATGTGCAGAATACTAATAAGGATTATTACATGATTAGGGATTTCAGGAGGCATTTTAACGTTGAACACATGTCTGTGCAGAATCTGATGTGTCAATCTGTTGCTATGACTGTCCAGGAATTATCACCTACATCACTGGAATGTCTTCCCTTTCCCCCTTTCTCTCTTGTTGATTCTGGTACTTCTAGAGAGCTAGGAGTAGAGAGAGAACACACAGACTAGTTCTTCATTCAGATTCAGAAAGACCTTCAGAGCCAGTGTCTCTGTCTTTCCACAGTAGCTTTTACGTGGCAGACCAGCAGACTCATCTTTCCCTCACAGTAGAGTCTGCAGCCTGTCTGACAGCAGCAAATAATGCTGTGCATGGGATGAGTGGACTGTTTTTTATATTCTGAACTATAGGAATCTCCAAGCACTACTAAGAAGTTGGTTTGCCTTTTGAGCAGCTGGAAAGCCCTGCTGTCCCTCCCAGCGCAGCCAACTCGCATGGCTGCGACTGCTCCTCTCCAGGCTGCGTGAGTAGCTCCACTGCAGAGCTGGGAGGTGGAGGTTCCCTTAAGCCACTTCTCCAGGCTCTTGCAACAGGTTGGATCAGCCTGAGTCTCTTACCAGCTGGCTCATTGCCCAGAAAAGCTCATGAGGAGCTGAGAGGGAAAGTGTGAATGGTTCCCCACTCAGTGTGCAGCTCTATTAAAGGGTCTGCTCCCAGGCAGGGCCCTAATTATGCCAGTTTAGAATTGCACCACTCAAGCAAGGCTCTCCTGATACCCTTGAATTTGAAAAACACATTAGTATACGTCGATTTAGAAATTACCAAAGCAGGAAATGCAACTAAACGAAATAGTCTATAAATGCTCTAGATGGGGGTAGGTATTTCAGAATTGTTTCTAGTTAATTTATTGTTAGGGAGAGTCTCTTTTTTTCCCCAGCCAAAGGTTTTTCCTTTCATCAGGCAGTTCTGAAGTCAAGAAAATTTTTGGACGAAACCAAAGTTGTGTGACTAAACAATGAAGGTTTTTCAGTTAATAGTAGCATATGCAACTTGCGCATGGAATTTCAGTTTCTCTCCATGACCATTCATGGGATTCCTTGAGCCGATTTCTTCACATACTTTTCAGATTAATTTTACTTTGCAAATTGTACTATTTTCTTGACATTTTCTAGTTGTTAGGAATTACTTTGTGATGTCATAGTTGTCCAGTTGCTTTACCAAGTAAGCTGGCTTTACTGGGGATGTGAGAAGCCAGCTAATCAGGAATCTGAATGTATGCCAAGATCAACATAGGTGTTAATTTTAGTTTGACATCACTTGGGATTTATACGTGTAAAATTGTGTTAAAAGTGTTTAAATGATCACACAGTACATAGTAATGCTACAGAAGAAAAGCATGTGAGTATGTGTGCTGATGAAAAAGCAATCACATAGTGGGGTGGAAAAGCATATCAGCCCATCCTATTCTGGAAGGAGCTTGTCAACAATTGCCACTTTGATGTTCAGGTCTTTTTATACCTTCTTATGCTTCTAATACTTTTTTGAAACAGACAGATGAAGGTCTTTTGAAATAGAATTAATGGCAGAAAATTTACTAAACACTACTTCAGTGCTTTACTATTTGATTATGTCAAGCTTTGAAAAGCAATTGTATAATAATAATATGTACAAAAGGAACTGTACAGTGTTTCAGCAACATCGATATGCTTCAAGGATCTTACCAAGAACTTGAAGTATAAATGAAGAATGAGATTTTCCCACAAGTGTTCACAGTAAATCCATTTATTCAATAAATACTCTTTGTCTAATAGGAAAGACAGCTTCCACACTATTGAGGAGAACCAATACAGTAACCCAGCATGTGAGAAAAAATATCGAAATCAACTCTGTACTTGCAGATTTCTAAATTGATGCAGCTGTAATTGAGTGCAGAGATAGCTATGGACTTGATGCTTAGGAATAATCAGATTTCCAAATTTAAGTAAAATATTTCTTAATAGAAGATTTAGAGTGAAATAATAGGAAAAAAACAACATATATTTCTGTTTTAAGAACAGAGTAGGATACCATGAAAATTCTCGCTTTGAGGGCATAGTATCTAAGGGGGAATTAATAATGCAAATTCAGAGGAAAATTGTGATTGATGTTGGTGTATGCAGAAAAAATATCTCTTGATTAGAAACAGCTGAACCCATACTCTGGGTGAGGAATAAAAAAATGCCAAACTCCAGGCCTTCTGTAGCAACAGGGGGCATGTGTTTCACCAATGAAAACAAAATGGGAAGATAGGATTTACAAGAGGGCTGGGCTGTTGTACAGGATTGATATCTTTAAAAAATTTAATTTAGAAAGTTAATTCTAAAAAATGTTAGAAAATACAGCAACAAATACGGTCATGCTTAAGAACTGAGAATTTTTTTTTTTCTTTAGTCTAATGTCTTTCACCTAAATGAAAAAGGAAAAGAGAATCTCAGTGTTCTGGTCACAGTGTTTTGGAATAACCGCAAATGACCAGAGATATAACATAGATGAGGAAAATAAGATCTTGTCTTAAATTTAAATCCGTGTTTCCAATTAAAATAGGGAAATATTAAATTTCAGTTTTAAAAGAGATCTTTGAGATATCATCTGGAGTAATGGAGATATGCAATCCACCTGATTTCTGGTGGCTGGCTGGTATATTAGAAATCTACTCCATACAGATTCTGCTGAAAGATTCAGGATTCTAGTACCAATGCTCCAAATACCCATGGAGTGAACCAATAGCCACCACCCATATATTTTGCCTGTTTAAAGTTGCAGCTTGACAACTGAGAAGGGGATTTATGTGATATGAATTAGAGTAATTTAAAAAAAAAAAAAAAAAAAAAAAAAAAAAAAAAAAAAAAAAAAAAAAAAAAAAACCACAACAACTCAGAAAGTCTTTTCTAGTCCTGAAGTCTTGTGGTATTCTTTGTTGTTGCTGTTTTCTTAAAAAGGTAAAGTTTCATTGAAGCTATTCTAAAGGGAATTTAATGCCTTCTTAAATTTACAGAATTTCCCTAAACATCCTAAAGAAAGTGATAGTTTATTATTTTTTCAGAAATATTTTTTATTTTCTGCATATTTATGTCGTGCATATTTAGGAATAGAAAAGACTGAAGACTAGATAGTAACTGACATTTAGTAAAATTCAGGTAGCATCCTAAATTCACAACATTTCATCTATTTAAATTCACTTTCAGTATATGTACATTTTGGATATTTTAATCCTCACTTGTTAGATTACAATAAAGCATTTCTATGATCATAATCTAAGTAGCTGTAGCTTTCCATAATTAATATAGTTTGAACTAATATAGTTGACTTTCATAATTTTCAGTAATACTTGGAAGAAATACCACCAAATTAATAAAGATGGACATTTTTAATAGGAAGCCATTCATTCTAAAAGTAATTTGCTTTTCATGGCAGTAAATGCACTGAAACCCAACCAACATTTAAAATCTTTTTTCTTCCAAAAATACCCACTTCTAGAATGTTTTAGAGGGTTTATAGTGTTGAGGTGTTTGTCTCATAGTACCTGAAAATAAAATGAATTATTCTAACAACCCACTTATGAGATCATTGTTATTGCAACCATTTTAAGGTCTCACATATACTATGACCTAATAAGTCTCAGAGTCAAGGTTAAGAGAGGGGGCTCTTTTCCACATTAAGAAAAGTCGTGCCAATTTAGCATCCAGAAAAATAGTTTAGTCTAGAAATTAAATTTTTTTTTTGCCGGTGGGGAATACTTGGTTAGAATTCTTTGAGTGAGTATTCAGTCATTGTAATTGGGCTGGGGGGATACTGTAATACTTCAGCCATACCTCTAGAAGCAAATAATTATGACTTTGTGTATTTTTCTTTAGAATATTTGTAGTTAAGAAACAGAAGTGTAATTGTATCAGCCTTAATAGCTTTAATAATAGTGTCCTAAAATGCATCCAGAGATGTATCAGCAGCTGTTAAGACTGATTTCCTAGTCCTCTGGGGTTTTGGTAACTGCAAAGATAAATTGAAATAGTAAAAAACTTGCCAATTGATTATAAGGGTTGGATTGTCAAGGTAAAATATTTTTCTAAATTTGTTTGATTTATTGAATATTTTAATTTTTTTTTTACTGTAACTATATTAAGTTGCTTCGAAGAGCTTTTAGAAAGGTTTGAATACAGTAATGGCATAATATTTTTAAAAAGTTTCAGTGTAATGAAAACCCACAAAATTATTTAATAATACTTCTATTATATGTGGAATCATTTAACTTTTTAAAGTGAAAACTCTGATCAATTTTGGTAATCGCAGTATTGGACTCCGTCTTGTGGTTAAGGTGAGATCCAGTGTATCACAGATGTTGCACCACATGATTTACACAAAAATTTGTTCTCAAACCTCCATGAATGGCAAAGATTTTAGGAGGAACTCACTAGCAGAATCCTTTTTCAGAGAAGAATCCTTGTTAGTTAAGTTTTCCCTCCCCTGTAAAACTGTCAACAGAAATTCTAAAAAGAGTTTCAAAACCTTTGTTTCACCCTGCAGAACATTTTATATTTTCCTTGTCTTTTCCTTGGTGATTACACATCATTAGCACAGAGCCTTTGGAATGGTGCCACAAAAATGGTGAATACATTGTTCTTCCTCTTTTCATTCTGGAACATTTACTGTTGTGATTTTCACTTCATGACATATAAATTTTTTTAGTTTCACTACTAATTATTAGTTTTAAATGTATTTTACAAAAAAGGGTATCTTTTATAGAATCATAATTTGTGTGTTTCCTCTCTTAGAGAAAAAATAGTGAGAAACTGTTGGTTCTGACAAATACTGGCTAGACTAGCAGTCCATGATCAAAAATCCACTGGTTTTAAATTTAAAATACATTAGATTTCATCTGCAGTATTGATCTCATTGTTAGGATGAAACTTTTATTTTCATTCATCTTACTGTTGCAGTTATGAAATCTTTATGTTAATGGTTTGGGTCTACTTGTATTATTAACTGTACAAAATTTGAATGTGGATCAGCTATCCAGAGAGCGTTCAGTGCATTCGAGCACTACTAACAGAGTGCAAGGAGGGAAAAAGAACCACAGAGACCCACCGAGACATGCATCATTGATGTACCTATTCAAGTGGGACTGAACAGCAGGCAGCTAGTTTATACTTGTACATCTCTGACTGTATTTCACGCCCAACTTGTGTGAACTCCTTGTGTGAGCACAAGGACTAGGTATATATTATTCACACTTTCAAGGAAATACCAAAATCCATTGGCTCAAGTTTTGAATATTCCTTGGTAAAGGAATATTTCTTGGTAATATTTTGCATATTCTTTGGTAAAGGAGAAGGAGATATGATCCATACAGAGCCGAAGATATCTCTGCTCGTTTATCATCCTTTCAGTTCTTGTGTTTCTTCGGGAGGGTCTAGAGGATCTAATTGCTCTCTTGTTTGTGGAATAAAAGACATGGATTTAAGCAGAAAGGGTGATGTAAGTTTTCAAGCAACATATATCCAAGTTTGGGAACACATCTCAATATTTGTCTGCCACTGTGCTTGTTCTCTTTGGGCACTGAGTATCGACTACTGTTAAAAGCAGTCCAGTAGGCTAAATGATAATTTCGTGTAACTGTTTGCCATTCTTCTGTCTTTTCAAGCAATATCCAGAAGCCAGTATGTTTTTCTTCTGATGATGTGCTTTTGACCATTCAAAACTTGACTTCCCTCCAAGAACAGTCTGGTTTCACCAGCAAACTTCACCTTTCACAAACCACAGTCCATTGGACTTCTCACAACTGCTTATAAGATGGAAACCACTAAAAATATCTAACCTTTTCCAGTTCAACCTCTTAGTGAACAATTCTCTTTGTGACACAATGCTGACATCATGATGATGCAGTAAGCATTTTACTAACCATAATTACTTTGCACGGTGGTGAAAAGATTGGAATAATATGATTAAGCTCAAGGAAAATAGTTGGGCCCTCAAATAATTTCAAGCTACATAGCCGCTTTCTAACATGACAGAGTGAATCAGATGCTCAACGTGTACCATGCTCTGAAAGTGATTTAAAAGGGGCCTTCAAAAAGAGAAAGGTCGTACCTCAGTTCCATTGGAAGTTCCATGGAACTTCCATGAGTTTGTATCTATGTTATGGCTTTGGCCATGCAGGCAGTGAAGCCCAGACCTTCAGATTCCTGGTCCTACATACAGGACTTCAATGTCTCTCCCACCATAAGGAAAAGGGATCTTCCCTTTTATGTCTTCAGTTTCCATACAAATAACTCCGTCAAAATAGAAAGGAGAGAAAAGGTGCCTGCATTCCTTAGAAGCAAGAGAAGCATTTAAAACAGCTTCTACAACACAATCCTTAAAGAAGGTTCCATTGTTTTGGTGTGTCACTCTATCATGTACTATTATGTTGGCAAAAAAAACTTTGAAACACAGTATCAAGGCAAGTTATAAACCTAATTTTAACTTTATTGTGGGCTACAGTCCACATATAATCTCATATAAATTGCTGCTATGAAAAAAGGCAAAATAAAATTCTGTTATTGACTGTCCTGTTCTGAAATGAGCTAAATTTCAATTTTATAGGAAGTGGGTCCTAGAAGAATGTGACAAAGAATAGCTTAGTGGCAGAACAGAAAAATAGCTTGAGAGAATATTCATTGCAATATGAAATTGAGGAGTTTTTGTTGTATTTCAGATACTTTGAGTATTTCTGGTTATACTCTTTTCCTAATTAAAATATCAGATATACATTTAAAAGCGAATTGTTCAGTGTAAATCTTCCATACATTTAGGTTCACTGAGAGCAATTGTATCCCTTCTGATTTCTTCTGGATCTGACAAAAACAGCAATTAAATTACTAGAAATATACTAGGAGGTGCTGGTAATTAAAAATATTTTGTGTTTCCTTTTTCCCAAGATCAGTGTCTATGTTTCTACTCTCTGAGACATCCAAGAGGGGCAAAAGTACTTGAGATGGTTATGATAAAATGGTTCACCTTAATCATAAGACATATATGAAAGATTAGGGTGTGATCTTACTCCTAGGAGGCAATTTATGATTTAAATCTTTTACATTGAGGCTAATTTTAGATAAAAGATTGTGCTAGTTTTTCTGCTGATCAGCTCTCCTTGGCGTAGTCATCCATCACACATTTCCTTTAATAAGAGTGTTTATCATTGTGAAAAAATATGAAGGGAGTTGAAGATCTCATCAGGAAGAGTGGCTGTTTTTATACCCCTCATACTAAAGTGTGTGTACCAAACTCCACAGTGATTGCTTTCAAGAATTTTCTGAGTTTTAACGTCACAGTTCAGCTTCGCGTTTGGAATGAGAATGGATGAACAAATTGATGTAGGTATCATGTTGCATCATTTGATGTTCATATCAGGATTTTAAATCTAACATTAAAAGATTTGCAATATATTGGGCATGATATCCAGCTTCTACATGTGATTACATTGGTAGAATTATTTTAAAATACATCTGATGAGATTTTTGACTTTATTATTTGGTCTTTAGCAGAATGCTGATTTCTAGTAGTGTTTAACATCAGTTGGCACATTTCTTCCCAGCCTGGGTATTATGGATGTACAAACATTGGTTTAATGTGCACAAGCTATTTAACTTTGATCTTTCTTATCTTCTTTTGTAAGTTTTGTGTGATACATATGGTGTCTCAAGATATAAATATTAGTTGACATGTCTATTTGTTTGGGTAGGACTACAGCAAACAGTGAATGCATGCATTTTCTTCTGCTGCATCAGTACAGACAGTTTCTGAGTCACTTGACTCAGCTTCAGTGATGTTTCTTAGAATGCTTAGAACCATGCTAGCAAAGGCTGATGCTGTATCTTATCCAGTCAGCCTATAAATAATGGTGAAATACGGATTTTTTTTTATTTCTTTCTAGCCTGAGGAAGCTAAATATTTAGTGGAAAGAAGGAATAGGAAGAAATTCTGCAGTCCAGAGTCCGGCTAAGTCACCTAGAAAGTACCAGACATCTGTATCAAAATAAATTATTCCCAGGAGTTATGCAGCGTGGCCTCTGCTGCACATTGTAGAAATGTCTCTCTTGTACAAAAATATTAGTTTCTTTTCATTTGTTTTACAGCTGAATGATTGTTTACTATTTAATTAAATATATATATTTTTATTGTTGAAAGTTCTCAAAATATTTGGTTAATTCTTTGCCCATTTTCATTTCTGATGACAGCTTACAGTGGTCCTCCATGTTGTCCACACTGCTTGTCATTTGTCTTTGCTGTAGTTCCCAGTTGCTGACAGTTAAGATCCCCAGATGTTTGTTCTGTTAGTCTAGAACTGGAAAAGTAGCATCAACTCTCCTTAATGTGACAGCTTCAGGCAGATGCCATGCTCTTTTCCACACTGGAAGGATCATCATAACATACATCTCTACTACAATATAACTATAATATAAAAATTTTGCACTTTTTGCTAGCCACCAGAGGAGCTGGTTTTCTGTTACAAAACTCCTGTGTCTGAGTGATGTTTCAGTGCCAGAATGGCTGAGATTGTTCAGACCTGACCCTCCAGTTTATATTTACCTTGGTGCTAAGGACTGTAGATCTACCACAGTATTTAATGATGGATTCCAGTCCAAAAGGATATCCAATTCTAAATACTTGTTCTGAAACACTCTTCTGAGTCTCCTCTGCTTTTAGTAAAACCATCAGTTTAGAGGTTGTAGACAACACCCTCATAAGCAATAAGCAACACAGGACCTGTAATGGGTTATTTTTCCTGAGAAAGCTGTGGAAAGAGCAATATGGGTTGTATGTCTGTGCTGCTGATTATTCATTGAAAAAGAATTTAGCATTACGATTAATATTGAGTATTTTGCATTTGGAATTATCCTTTACCATCATTGCTGTATCAAGCATGTATTCAGTTATTTCCCACATGTGCTGCCTTTCCCTCATTTTCTTTCAGTTTGAATGAGTTTAACATTACAGAATAGGGCCTAATGACAGTCAGAATGCATAGGAATAAAGTCAATGTCTTAAATTACTCAATTATTTCTTGTTTGTATATCAAAAAAGAGCAGCATACATGTAGGAAGAATGTGTCATTAGTGTGAACTGTCATTTTGAATTATCAGTCAACTGTGGTTTTGTTGTTCCTTTTATGCTGCTGGTACAAAACACAGAGTTTTCTAAATAGTGGAAGGCACCAATTTTGCAAGAAAGAGAAGTGGTAACCATTCAGTCCTATGTTGCTAAGAGCCATAAGGATTTCATTGGTACAATTTTATTGGGCTGGGTGGTGACTGCACATGTTTTTAATATATTTAACAGGAGGTGTATCTAGTACAATAAGCTGTAAAATATTGAATATCTATCTATGTGCTGTTCATCTAGTAATGGAAATTAATTGCCCACCGTTATAGGAAACAGAGAAAAAAACAAACACAAACAAATACACGAAACCCCAAACAAACAAAAAACAAACAACCCCTCCAAAAAACAAAACAAAACAAAAAAGGCAATTTATCTTCTGCATGTTATCACTGATGAATATAAATTGTCCAAGCAAAATCTTTTTTTCTGTGGGTTCAAAACAAACATATAAACACAGAGAAAAAAAAACTTGATGAGAAGGGTTTATGTGACTCAGTGGCATACTCAGATTATGTGGTATGATTTGTTCTGCAGCTGCTTCAAATTAAGAACAGGTGTAGATGGGAGACTATGCAAATATTCATATTAATGTAATTGTCAAATTGGTGTGTTTATCACTGTGCCTTTAAAGAGTAGACCATACTCTTATTTTACATGTAAATGAGCTTTATTCTTGAGAGCTACTATTGGATAATGAGCTTGTAAAGGAGAAATTTCCAGCATATGGTGAAACGTTTCTAAAATATGTCGTTTTCTTGTGTAGCAATTTATTTTATATATATTGTAGAAACATATTGTAATCTGCTTTGTCTTCTTTAGAAAAATATATCCATGGTGCAGTTTTAAAATCTAACTCAAAGAACTAATGAACTTTTATTTATTTTTTTTTTTTTTTTTTAACTTCACATAACCCTTTAGTAGGGTAACTTTTTATCTTCTTCAACCATTTACTGTATATTTACAAAACTTCAGAGACCGTAGGCCTCATTCACTTTAAATCTTTAAGAAGTATTCATTGGAGAGAAAATGTGTTTAAAAAGGATTTTATTTTGTAAGACCAACTGTATTTAAAGAATCATAAATTGGGTCTCTGAGTTAAATATATCGTTTTTAACATTATTTGCTTCATGTTGCTTATATGCATAGATATATAAATGATAACTTAGTTTTGTGGGTTTAGATCAGAGAGATTTGGTATCAAAGGATGTCCGAAATGAAGAAATGATGGGAACCTTTTATTTTCTTGTAGTATGGACCTAGTTAACAAAAGTTAACAAGTATAAAAATCAAAGAGCACTATGAATTTATGTGTTAGTTATCTTTTGTGTATGATCTGGATCAATAGTAATTTATATTCTGTTAAAAGCAAACACTTGGTACTTGGGTTTTGTATGTCTGCACATACAAGACAATCTTATATATGCTGTCAGTGAGGTAGGTCACATATTTGAAACTGAGGTTTCTTCACTGTGTGGGATGCTTTGGACTGGAAATGAGGCTGTTTGGCCAAACAGTTGAGAAAATCCATGTGTCACAGGAAGCAGAAGCTGAGGGCACTGGCTGCCAACAGCTGACTACTGGGCAAATGAGACTAGAACAAGGTCTTCCTGCTTTTCTGATTCCTGTGGCTGTGGCTCAGGTGGAGTTTCCTGTTCATTTGCAAGAACAAAAAGGAAATTTGATTTCTGGATATATTTCAGAAAAAAACCCCAATATCTATAGTTACTGGGTACAGTGCAGAACCCAATGGCATCAAATTTCTTACTATTTATTATCATTAAAGCTCAACTGGTAACTTATGCAAACAACCTAAAAGGTAGGTGCAAGAAGTTTCAAGAAAACAATTCTTAATCCATGAGAGGTATGTTTCTCTAAAGCATCCCTCAAGAAGGAGAATAACTGTGTTTAAGAGGCAGCTTCATCCTGTAGCAAATCATTTAAAACTGCATTCATCTCCATAGTGCTTAACTGGTAACTGTTTGCTTCACAGCCTGTTAGCTTCCTGTGAAATCTTTCATTCACTTATTAGAATGCTCTTAATGGAATACAAACTATTTAAGAAAGAAAAGATTTGCAGGAACTTGATTATGTGTGCTGAAGATGGTAAAGTTTTTCTTTAGGGTTATCTTGGCTGTATCACTTTACAGTACAACTGTCAACCAGATAAAACATCAACTTCCTTTTCTAATCAATGTGAATTATATGCATCATTTCAGTAGGATGTTATTGTGGGGCTAATTATCTTTGCATTTAGAAAAGTTTTTACTTCCACTTGATTGCTTGTTGTTTGAGATGTTTGCATGCAGAAATGTCATTCATGCTATGCAATATGGGTGCCTTCCAGTATCACTTAGAACTCACCATAATTATGCTTCTGTCTCAGAAATAAAGATGCATCTTGGACATTGCTGCAAAAGGACTATGTGTATTGGGAACTGTGTGATTCTGTCACCCTAGGAGAGACTGCTTTAAAACAGATGGCTCAAGCCATCTTGGCTCTGTTAACATTCTCACACAGTTCTATGGGAAGTCTTTTGAGATTAGGAAAAAAAAAAACAACCAAATACATGAGCAAATAATAGCAAATAAAAAGACAAAAAAGTGCCTTCCAGTGACACTCATCACTGATGACACTTCTTGTGTGTGGAATATCAGCAATTTCCTGGGTCACACAGCAAATCATATAAGTAGAATGGGATCTGAGCATATTTGCATCCCATTTATATCAGTGTAGTTGCCTAAGTAAGGACCATTACTGTTTACATGCACAGATCATACTGTTTTTGGGCTCAGAAAGGGATGACATTTTGTGTTTTGAGATTAACATTGGTAAGAGATGTCATAAGTTTAGGTGCACAGACTCGTAGTTGCCTCAACATCTGTATTATCATTCAATTAGTCTTGCTCACATGTCTAGAATAAAATCAGTCACTGACTTAGAATCAGGATGAATCTGATGCCCGACTAAGACTGGTGAGGGGTGTTTTATGTCTTTTACTCTCCTTTGCAATTGAAAATAGTCCATCCGCTCATGTAACCTGTAAATACTACTAAACAGATTCTCTGATGATGTTAAGAACCACCTGGCAAATGAGACATAGTATCACTTTTGGTTACTCTTGCGCTTTTCTTGTAACATACCATAGCGGTGGTCCTTGATGAAAATCTATCAGTTGTAACAGTGCCTCAAGAAATATGAAATGGGCATTTCATGGACCTTTGCATAGCATAGCGTCATTGACTAAGGAGCTAGATGCCCCCCCACAGCATTGATCTAGCAACCCTGAATGGGAATTAAATCTTGAACACCTGAAAAATTAACTGGAGGCATATATAATTGCTTAAAATTAAAACAAAAGATGTAAAGTCAGATAACGTACATACTTTTTATATTGATAGTTCGTTATGCCTTAGGAATTCTGCTGATATCAAGATGTATAGAATTCATGCATCTCCATAAATACACATAAACAGATTTTATTTCTTCCTGGAATGACAGTATGTGGGTTATCACTTTCTTTGGTGTTTATTTTCTTTAGCAACTCAGAAAATAAGATGAAACATTTTGTTCATGTGAGAGATGTTATTTTCATTCAGTTCAAAATTTTCTTGTGCCTATATTCAGTTAAGATCTCAAATTTCTGTCTTACTAAAGGATCACTATCTTGTAATCCTTTTATCTTCCTTGTTTTGCTACTCTTTTTCTGTAAAGGAGGAAAAAATACTAAGAGGAAAAAAAAGTGTTTCTCTGCCAAAGCTCAGGCCACAATCCCTCCATGCATTAGTCAGCAAAATTGCTTGTATAGCAAAAGACTGATTGTCCATCTTCTCTTTACTGAACAGCTGAAGCTTTAAAGCGAGAATTTTGAAAATGCTGTTACAAGTTAATATGCTATGCAACTTCATCTACAACTCACTGACTAAGCTGAACCATTGTTATCATATAAAGAACACACACTTCAAAGTTGTACACAGGATCACAGATTTGTTCTTTAAAATCTACTCACTTGAGAAAACATGTTCCCTTATTTCTTTTTT
The DNA here is from genome assembly GCF_015227805.2 of Hirundo rustica. NCBI lineage: Eukaryota > Metazoa > Chordata > Aves > Passeriformes > Hirundinidae > Hirundo > Hirundo rustica. Next base: position 25,992,801 of record NC_053453.1, on the reverse strand, counting down.
TTTTTCCCATTCAAGAGTCTAATTTTAGGGCCAGACTTTCGGTTAAGTTGTGTACCCAGGACTCCGTCAACATCGGTGTAAACTGCAGCTGCTCAACACCTCTACAGATAAAAAAGAGATGTGTTTAAGAAAATTAATGGCTATGAGTTAGGCTTAAAAAAGGATATTTTTCTTCGTAGACTTCATCAGATTTTGTTCATATTTATCATACATTATTTATCATTTTTTGGATTAATAGGATAATAAGCTTTCGGGGAGGGTTTTTGGCGGGTTTTTTCACGTGTTTGGGGTTTTGGGGGGGTTTTTGGGGGGTTTTTTGTTTTGTTTTTTTCCATTTGTATTGTATACTCTGAATTAACCATTTTTGAGGAGGCTGGTGGGTATTTTGCCAAATTGTTCTAAAATTATGTGGGGTGTTTTGATTTTAACCAAAGTTACAGCTGCAGAGCTGTAAAGCCATCAGTTTTCCTTATTGTGACTAGTTCTACAACTTGTGCTGTTTTAAATTGCCTGCAATTAGCATATTTCAACCTTATTTTTAGGTTTAAATTGCAGTGTGAGAGTGTGCTCTCCTCTTAGCTAATTAGTGCTATCAAGGAACAGTAGGTTACCTCATTAGTACCGTGTGCATTTAATTAAAGAAGAGAAAATTTGAGTTAACCTCATAGTTAATATTTTCACAGAGTGCTACAATGCCAACACCTCCAATTGGAGTCACACCCCTGTGTATCTAATTATTCACTGGTGCCATATTAGGTTAGCAAGGATACCACCATGCTGTTGACAAAATAATTTAGATGGAAATCTCTTTGCTGGTTTCTGATATGAAATTCCAGTTAGATCAGATTATTTAGGTTGAGGTCACAAAATATTTTTATCATCTTCCTGTATTCTCTGTTATGTTCACACCCAAACCTAGGAAAGGCCTGGAGCACATGAGGTACTTAATCTCAAGCAAGTGGTCCCTGATCTTCATCCATACCTTGCATGTGTCATAGCAATCTGGATACAGCCATTTTATTTTGGCTACAAGTACTGCAGAAAGCAGTCAAGTTATATTGTACTCATGGAAAGAATAATACACAAATGGAACCAGAATGCAGGTACCTGCCCTTTGTAAATGTGCTCAGAATTTCTTTGCTCTCCAATTTTCTTTCCCACCATGCTGCTTCACATAGCTCTAAAGGGCATGAGCTGTCATGGAGATGAGAGCCTAAAGCTCCTTTAGGTTTCAGTGGAGTTGAAGGTGCTTATTGTATGTACTCTAGGCACTGCAATTTGTGTCTGTTTACCCATAGGACAGAATTTTCTGGGTGTATAGTATGGTATGTATTTAAAAGAAGAAAACAAAAAAAGGGAAAACAATTTATTCTTTTCCTTGATGAATTTGTGATCCTAGTGGTTAGGCCTACAGTTTCCAAGTAAGCGTGTGTTCTGTGTTTCAGTTTGTATTGGCAAGATGTACTGGATGCCCAGGACTTGAATCCCTGACAACGTCCCTGTAGTGCTGATTTAACAAGCTCTTGAGATATTTTTAATTTATGAATATTCCCATTACTGGTGTAAAACAGAGTTATATATGTCCTGGAGTATTTCAACAGTTAAAGTTTGTCACCTTTTTCATTTTGCTTGTCTAAAATTGAACAGCTCAGCATTTACAGAGCCACATACTCACCAAGTGGATTTCTCTTCTGAATTTTGTTGTCTAATGCTGCTAATGTGACAATAATTTTGAGCAAGCCATTCTGTGATTCAGTTTTCCCACCTGTAAAGTGGAAATGCCATTACTTCAAGCATGTAGATGATTTAAGTGCAAATAATTGTTTTTTTGCACAATACTTGAGTACAAAGCCACCTCGTACAAGGGTATATCAGTGCCAGATCAACTTCACATGAAGTGAATTTAATTATTGTATCTGTGGGATTATAACTGAATCCTTGAAGGAGGGTTTTTTCAGAAGTCTTCATACTAAATCAAGTACTTTCTTCTCTGTTCTTTCAGATTACCTGTCTCAAGTGCTTATATTGGCACATACATGGGTACTTTAAATAGTCACTTTGCAAGCTTACTTAATGCCAACCACTTTGACATTTAGCGCTGCTGTTCAAATGAAAGTAATAGCTGACCTTTTTAAATTTGGGGTTTTTTTTATGATGTTATGGTGAAGTAGAAAAGAAGCTCTTCAAACATTGGTACTCTTCCATATTAGCTTTTCAAACTGATGATCCTTCAGGATCTATAGAAAGTTGAAAGAAATCCAATGGCAGGGTGGAACTAGGAAGTTAGTCAGTTTGACAACTGGATGAAGTTTCCATGTGAAAATAAATGAACTCAGTATTCACTTAGCTAACTTGTGGTTTATATATTGCTGCTAGAAAAATGTGGAATTGCATGATAGATCCATTTGTCCTTTTCTTTCCTGTCTAAATATAGACTGTTTTTAATAAGATACACTCCTTAACTGTCAAGGTGCATTTGAAAATGCAGAAATTAAACAATTCTCTTTTCTAGGACCTGTAAGGGAGAGTTCAGATTACAAAAAATTTTTAGAAATAAAAGAATAATGAGTTTTCATTCCTCCATTCATGTTTCAAGAAAACTACATAAAAACAGGCCATTAGTGTGAGTCCTTAGTCTGACTTCAAACACTATCTGTCTGTGTAATGTGTTGTGAAATAGGGACTAGTTTGATTTGTATTGGAGAAAAACTGCAGCTGAAATTATAGCCCTTGGTGATATCATTGCCATTTCTTTGAATGATCTTGTTCATCTCTATCAAGAATAACCAAGTAATAAAGACAAGATCTACGTGGTGAATAAGCAATGACTTGTGTTTGGTTTTGGCTTAGAACTTCAGAGTCTCAGGGTATCTAGTGGCTGGACCTCCTTGTAAATATCCACACAAACATGTGAGGCACAGATCAAACTAGGAACGAAATTTTATATACTCATTTCCCAAATCTGCCTGAAAAAAAACATCTAAAGCAGAACTTTTATCTGGCCAACTTGTCAGGGAATCCAAATCATTATTTACAGCATCTTTGGTGGACTGCTACCAGTTTGATATTCCCCGTCTGTAATAATATTTGGTAGAGTCAGGACTTCTATGGGTAAATCATTAAGTGATAAAGAGGTACCCTTAAACCCAAATTTTCTACATATATACTTCAATTACATTTTGTAATGTTGCTAGTAATTACAGTTGCTACATTCTCTAAGTTTTTGCCTAGAATTGTGATCTTTTTTATTTTAAGTGCTCTCTAACAAACTTAATAGTAAGATCACAGGTTGGCTTGGGGTTTTTTTGGGTTTTGGGTTTGTTTGTTTGGGGGGGGTGTGTTTTTTCGGGGGGGGTGTTTCTTGTTTGTTTTGGGTTTTTTGTTTGTCTGGGTTTTGGTGGGTTTTTTGGGTTTTTTATTTTGTTTTGGTTTTGGTTTTTGTGGGTTTTGTTTGTTTGTTTGTTTGTTTTTAATTTTTATTTTTAGTCCTACGGCTTCTTTTATTCATGCTTATTTTTTGGTCATGTGGTTTTTCCAGGGACTGTATTATTTATTTTACTGGACTTAGTCACTTTGGCAGCATTTTAACTGACAGAATATAAAGTATACAAATTGTGTTTCTCTGAGGAAAGTGACCGACAAGCAGGGAGAAATATTTATAAATCAGTCAAAGCTCTTTATTGGTGTATTCAAAAGATGAGAGAGAAGTATTCCAAGATAAAAACAACATGAGCTCTATGTTTATGTAAAATATCCTGCATTACATGTCAGCTTGGGTGAGGAAAGTCCATATAATACAATTGTAAAATTGTCACTTCATGTTTTGTTCTATCTCCCTGTGTAGCTGCAGAGCTACGAATGTCTCTACCTCTTGAATTTTCTTTGCTGTATTAAGTTTCTTAAAAGGAAATTTATTTTTTTAAATCACTCTCCACTTCTACAAAATTTAATTTACAACTGCATAAAGGAAATTACTGTAGTTTAGGCAGTCAAGCATTTCAACAGATCCCTAGAAATGTACAAAGGAAAGAATGATTATCAGTCCTGAATTGTGGATTAAGAGGATCATACTACACAGAGTACTGTATAAAAGTAGCAATTTAATAGAAAATGTGGATGTTCATGTGAAGAATGTATCTGAGGTTAAAAATAGCGTTTAAAACATAAATTCTTTTTCATATTATTATTTGGTAGAAGATTTGACTAGAGATGCTTGTGTTGTGAATATTTTTATTTGACATTACAGGCAGCTTCACTGGGAGCCTTAGAGATATTCTTTACATGTTTTGGTTTTGTTTTTTTGTAAAGTTCTGCATTTGTTATTTTTTTGTAGAAGGGGAAATTCCATTAAAAAAGGAGAATGCTCATTTTGGACTGCAGAAAATGTATTGAAAATGTACACAAACTCCCTTCAATGTCCGTGTTACAAAGCACAAATAAGCTGTAATTCGGGAAGTACCATTTGCATGTATATAAAGGGAAGTTTTTTAAATCACAAGGTGAAGTTTCTGGGGTTCTAGAATAATTCTTCATACACAGTTCCTTGTGCCTGTTTTCCTCATAAACTGGCACTGCTTTTTGAGTCTTTTTGAGGGCAAATTGTTTTCTTTGACATCTGCAACAGGAGGAGAGATACTTTTAAAAATTTCATATGTGTGTTCTTGTCCTGTAGACTTAGGTAATACTTTTGCGCAAGACCCTCAGCAACCCATTTAGTCGACAAAATCAGCACAGAGTTTCTCTAATTGTGTCTTTTTAAGCCCAGGGATGATCTAGTCCATTATTTCAAATAACACCTCTGTGTTAGCTCACAGTATATCTCAGGTAAGAAATATCACACTGTGCACAAGTTTTTGTCAGCATTTCATTTTGTGTCAGTACAATATTTGAGAACAGTTTCTCTGAACAGCCAGCTCAAGCGTAGACTGCAACAACAAAAAATTCAATGGAATGCTTTTCCAGAGGCATTCTCCCTCCTGCTGCAAATAAAAATCATCACTTGATGGCAAAGTGATTTCTTTTCTCTCAAATGCACTTCATTGTCAGCAATATAATTTATATCAAGCAAGCAGTGGGTTTTATCCATTTATAGCATGTGAAGATTATTTTTGTATCTGATATGATCATTTTTTTCATGTTTTGATCTTTTGTATTACTTTGATTATTAGAACCTTACCTAAAAATATATTTTGCTAAATTATAGCGAGTTTTACTAGGTACTTTTTTTTTTCTTCTTCTTTTAAAATTATGATCTGTGGCTGAATATCTAGTGCATTATTTTGGGGTTTTTTTCCCCTTCTTTTTAATTGTTGTGGAAACCAACGAATGAATGAATAGCAGCTGATTAAGGAGGAGTATTTGTTATGTTATTGATAGGAAATCTCTATAGAACACCTGTAGAATATACAGAATTCTGTATTCTATATAGAATACCTGAGCAGAGTTATCTGAGGATGACTGGCTACCTTTTCTCATATTAATTTTTTTTTTCTCCAACTTAAAATATCAGCTGTAAATAGAAATCCACATCTGCACTTGTAAACCTCTAAGCCTGTCTACATCCTCATGTGGTACAAACATGCCTTAGTGTTGTCAATCACATAATGTGAATTAATAAAACACAAATACTGTCCAGTATATCGTGAAAAGATCTAATGGGACTTGATTGTTCTAAAATTTAAAATATTCATAAGTTTAATATTTCTAAAAAAAAGAAGACATTTCAATATAATAATGGTTTTAATGAATATTGCATTTCACCTGTTGTTAATTCCCATAGCTTTTCTGGATGAATCTCAACCTCTTTTTTTTTTTTTTTTTTTTTTTTTTTTGTGTGTGTGTGTGTGTGTGTGTGTGTGTGTTGACTGGAAACCATACTGCTGAACAATTGCATTGCTGAATATTGCTTACTGATAGCTAAGACAGTACACAGAGAAGAATGTGTTGAGCCACATGCCTCCTGTAAACTTTGATGGGAGATTACTTGCTCTCTCCATTTATTGTTTTGAAAGGGTTCCCCAACAGTTTAAGAAAGTAAGGTGATTTTTAGAAAAATATAGGCTGGAAACAATATAAGTTGTTATCTAAAAGGTGGCTTAAGTGGAAACAGTGGAACTTGTTATCTAAGAGGTGGCTTAGAATGCTAGCTAAAACACTGAAATGTTCTAATTACAAAATAAATGGTAATTGTTACAATAAAATATAAAGGATCTTAGCATTTGGGTTCAAAACATAATGCTAAAGTAGTAAGACGTAATAAGATTAAACAAAAACAGTATTAATTAGAAAAAGAAAAGGTTTACAGATTAATCTATATAGGATTTAGATTTTTCCTTAGTTTTCTTATGAATCACAGATTCTTCAGCATCTGCAAGACCCATTTTAAGTCCTCTAAATGATACTGCTTTCCACAGAAAGAAAGCGTAGCAGTAAGGGTTTAAAGGTTTATATTGATCCTTTGTTTCTGTCACTAGGCTTTTGCTTATTCTTGGAACGCTTGAGAGCCATTTGAGTTTTCTTTTACAGTTTACTCTGAAATAAGCTCTGCATTCTGTACAACGCACTTTTCATTAACTCTTGTTTATGCTTAACACAGTTGTGAATTTTACCATGGGCTTGCTTGACTTGTTGGTCAGTTTTTGTTTGTTGGGACCTATTCCCACCATTATTATCCAGTTCTTAGTATTTCTGAGTACAACATCGCAGTCACAAAAAATAAAATGCCAAAAATTAAAAAAAAAAAAAAAAAAAAAAAAAAAAAAAAAAAAAAAAAAAAGGTCAAAATTTGTGTAATAGTGTTTCCCACATATCGTTTCAGCTGCATTAGAATAGCTTTGATATAGTGCTAGGAAATAACAAGCAAATAAAGCTGGGTGATGTCTTAGAGCAATTGTATATATTTTAAACATCATCACATGTCATTGGCAAAGCAATAAATTTAGATTGACCTTGACTCTCCAAAAAAGAAGTATAATTCAGTTCCTGTTCTTGACAGTTGCTGTATTCCTTGACCACTAAGCAGAACACTAAGAATCTGTTTGATAGCTATTTAAATATGTGTTCACACAAAAGTGAGAGTTACTAGGTTGCATCAAATACCTTGCCACCTCCATGATCCAAACACCGTACATCAGAAACTATTCTGAAGCATTTAAATAGTATTTCTCTCGGCGCTGGTAAAGCAGCTCTGTTCTGTACTTGCAAATGGGTACTTCTGGCTTCAAGGATCACTGGCAACTTACTTCTGTTGTCTGCTGAGAAACTAACACTTCATACTGAGCAGTTGACAAGAAAAAAAGTCTTGTCTTCTTTTACGCATAACCTGTTCACCCATTGCAAATGAAGGTGGCTTTTCACAGCAAGTGTCCAAGGACAGACTCCTGGAAATGGCAGGTTCCCTCACTTTTTATCACTCAGTTTTTTGGCTGATCTGGCAGTATCACTAATAGCAACAGAATTTGTCAGCTGTACCCTTCTGCTGGGCTTCTTTTATTTTTAAGAAAATTAAATTATTTCTGCTGTGATAAGGGAATTACCACAAAAACAGTATGAAAAAATAAAATTTATTTCATGAAAAAAGCAGAAAAAATTGTTAACAATTTTTGAAGTGTTAAATAGTTGAAGCTGCTCCTTTCTTTGACTTTTTTGCTCAGACATTAACTTCTTCATCCCTTAGCCAGTGTGTGAGCTCTGTGGGTGTGCTATTCTCAATAATTGTAAGGAGTTTCTCTTCTCCCAGTTCCATCCTACACTTTCCTAGTTTTATTTTTATCCTTCTGAATGATTCTTCACCATTTTCATCAGAGAGCTCTTATTATAGCTGTGTAAATGAGAACTCTAATCATCATCTTTGTGATTTGCACTCCAGATACCATTTACTCCATAAAAACACTAAAAAAAAAAAATTTAAAAACCCCCAAACAAACAAAAAACCCACTCCAAACCAACCAACCAACCAAAATCAAAAAAATACCCCCCAAAAACCAAACTTACACACAACCAACCAAAAAAAACCCCCAAGTCCATGCAGATACAACTCATCCCATCTTCCTCATACCAGCCTGTGTATGCTTAGACATTAACTTCAGAACCAACAGGAATAATCTTTCCAATTTCACATTTTTTCTTCATCACTGTCAACTCTATCATCTCATTAGTTGTCTTACGCTTGAAACATAAACATCTAGATTTTGGGTATCTTTCCTATCTCTCTCATCCGTGCTAAGGTACAGCTTCTTAAGCTGTGGACTGAGCTGAAACTCTCATGCAGGTTCTCCACATTTCAGATACCACAACTGGCCTCTTTTCAGCACATGACAAATGTCATCTTGTCTCATTCATTGCTCCCAGTGTTCTGCAGAGATTCTCCTAACATCTCTCTTTGCGTCTTTCCCCAGTTCCCCTGCAAAGCATCAAATATAGGCAGCTTGTTTTCAGTTTTATAGTCCTTCACCGTCTGACTTCACGATACCCATTATTCTTCATAAAGTAGAAAAAAAAGTGCCATTAATTTTCTACTTTTTGATTTTCAGATAAGCCCTATTGTACTCTCTCCTGTGCTGCCTGTAATGACTGTGAAGTACCTCATTATCCTCTTCCAAGTCAGTCATTCAAACTTCTCCAGTCTATGTATAGAGAGCTTAGACGCATATATTGCCTGCTATCATGACAGGTATTTCCTATCAGTCTGTCACTGTCATCTCTTGTCTTACACAGGACTATCACCTCCCTCAGATTCTGTGCAATGCTGACAGCATGGTCCTGGTCAGCATCATGGGAGCCTTTGTGCACTTGCAGTGATTGCTATGTTACTGCTGCTGCCACTGCTTCCGAGTCTTCCATCACCTGTGTGATTTACCGTGAGCGCTGAAGTTCTTCATTACAACAGGAAAAATATGCCCTTAGAATTCATTTTTCCGCATTACTGATTCAGCTGTTTTTCGTTGTCTGCCCTTTCACAGGGCAAACCATGCTCTTCTTCTGTGGCCTCAGTTTACTGAAATTGCAGAGCACACACATCTCCATCACATCTAATAAGAACAGTATTTTCAGTCTACAAGAAATATTTGTAAATGTCTCAAAAATAATGCTTTTATTTTAAGGTGAGACCAAAAGAGATGATTCAAAAGACATTCAAAAAGCCTTTGACACGGTCCGCACAGTCCTTCATGAGTGATTTATTAAGAAAACTGAATAGTTCTAGGTGAAAGTTGAATTTCCATCATAGGTTAGAAGCAAGACACAGAGGATAGAGTATGTGTATATTGGAGTATATTGTCAATTTTCAGCATGGGAAAAGGTTAATGTTTCTGTCTCCTCCTGACCTGTACATTAAATACCATTGTTTAATATATTTATTAATGAGCTGGAAAGTGGGATGAAGGATATTGCATGTTTCAAAATTTAAAGATAACCAGAAAACTTATTTAGCCTCGTAAAGATTAGAGATGACTTTGAGGCATTTCAAAGGAAAGTGGAGGAGTAAGTACGCAAATGCCATAGTGGTAGAAGAAAGATGGAGTTGGTTAATATGATACATACTGAAGGAGTAATTTAACTGCTTGTACTGATGATGTAAGTGTTTGCACTGATTTTCCTAAGCATAATCACTGTGTGGTGGAGGAAACAAACTATCTTCTTATAACAAGCACATCTTTCCTTGGTCTGCAGTAAAAGGAAACAATCTAAGATTTATTAAAATTGAGAAGTGTGCAGACAAAAACATTATAATACAAATTTTGTTTTGGTCTGTGATCTGATTATGTTATTTGGAATTTGTGTGGTTTCCTATCTGTTCATAAGTATCTGCAGGAGAGTCTGCTCTATGTAATAGTTTATTCAGTGAGCTATTATTTCAAAACCAGGATAATTTATTGTCTACATAAAATATATTCTAATTACAAGTGTCATTTAGGTTGTTTCTGAAAAATATTAGCAGAAGTTCCAATATTAATAATGCCCATAATAATTTCTTAGTTGAGGAAAAAAGAAAAAGATTGGATTTAATGTTTGTGAAATTTCTTTACTCCCTTAATCTTGAGCGGATAGAGAAAGATTGTAATTTGAAAAAAAATGATGGAGCTTTGGTTCCTCAAGACCATGATACCAGGTTATTTACCCAAATCAGTTACCCAAACTACACTAGAGCTGTCTTTGTACAGATAAGTGAATTATCTTTTTAATATATGCATATGTATGCACATTCTTGTGAATTGTCTGTAGAGGCTTTTCATATTTAACTTACTTCTACAGTGCGTATTTCTGCTTTAATCTCAGTCTCTCTCCTTTCCTGTTGTACGCTTTCATGACTCTAGACTTTACTGGAAGCAAATTATACCACAGCATCTTCATTGTTCGTATTCCTGGAGCACTGTATTCGTTGCAGTCTCTATAAAAATGCATAGAAAGCTCTTACTTTTTATGCTCCAAGTCTCTTCTTCCGGGAGCAAGTATGTTGATATCTTTGCACAATTCTTGCCATAAATGTGATCTTCATTTAGTTGTCTAAATGAGAAAGATTTTACCTGAATTATGAATTTTACCTGAGCTGTGCAACAGAGGAAAGCATGATATTTTGTATCAGACCCCTTCCACTCCAGTTTTTCCAAGCTTGGACTAGATGTCTGAGAAAATTGCTGCTTGTCCTATTTGCCAAAGCAGTCATATCAGTGGCATGACAAGTACTGTATCTACTCTGGTGGTTCTTTTTCTTTTTTTCTCTTTTTCTTTTTTTCTTTTCTTTTTCTTTTTCTTTTTCTTTTTCTTTTTCTTTTTCTTTTTCTTTTTCTTTTTCTTTTTCTTTTTCTTTTTCTTTTTCTTTTTCCTTTTCTTTTTCCTTTTTTCTTTTTATTTTTTCTTTTTTATTTTTTTTCCTTTTACCTTTTCTTTTTCTTTTTTGTTTTTTACTTTTTTTTTGTTTTTCCTTTTTTTTTTTTTTCCTTTTTCTTTTTCTCTTCTGTATCCTGTCTTACTGTGACTAGAGTAGCCTGTGCTTGTGCATGAACTGGATTTCTACTCTACAGAACATCTACTGTTCTTGATTAAAGAATGTATAAATCTCATCAGATTAATAGCAGATAGGATAGGCCAGGACCATAAAAGATGAATGACAGGATTAGTTGGATGCAATCCTTAGCAACCCCATTATGGTCCAGTCAGGAAGGACATGAAGTATAAAGATTAAAACTCCAATCCCAAAAATCCCTTGACACTGTCCTGTTTTTTAGAAAGAACACAGTATTGCCTTCTGTTTGCCATGAACAACCTATCTGTTTCAGTATAGTCTTTGTCCTAAAACTTTTACATTAAGTCTTACTGATACTTCTCCAACCATCTTCTTTCTTTGGACTTTCTTTCCTTTTAGGATTTCATACTTTTTAAAAGAAACACTTTCTTCTCTACAAAAAATTTATTTAGGTGTGCCAATCTCTTTAATCAGCTAAACACTCAACCCTTGTCCATGTAGACACTCTTTAAAGGATATACTTTTGCACTTCTGTACATCCTTGGTCTAGAAGTTGTAACTAATCATACAATTGTGTTTGTTGAGAAATAAGTGTGTGAGAAACTCATAAGCTACCAAGAGAATGAATTTAGCAGAAGATGTAGAGATGTGTTCTAACACACAAAGACAGGATGTCTAAAAATTACAAAAAAATATTGATTATTCTCCAGATAATGAATTCTTGGTTTCCATTTCACTTTCTAGCTGCAAAATGAGAAAATTCTTATTTTACTTACTGTGAGAAATTTCTCAGTACACAAAGAGTGCCAGTACCATTCTGTGAATCTGAACAACACCAGACTACAAGCTGAACATACTGCAGTTTGTGGTGGATGATGCACATTTTCCGTTGGACTTTAGTCACCTTATGTACTGTAGTATTAAACTATGAAACTACAGACAGTTCACATTTAGAGTGGTGGGTCTTTTCTTGATGTGTGTCCCTATCATAAACTGCCAAGTACTTCAGGAAAAAGGCTTCTTCTTTTGACTGAATAATTAATTGCAAAGAAGATGAAGATAAAATGGGAAAGCAAAAGTAGAAACAATATTTTAGGCTTTGAAATAAGATATATTGTCACTGTCTGATGTCAGCTATTTTTAAGGCCTGTTAGGTTGAGTAGTAATTCCAGTTAATATATATGGTCCTTTAGAACTGAAAATATTCTTCAGTTTGTCCAATTGACTGAATTTCTCCATGAATCACCAGACTGCTGGCTCCCTTGTTTCTGTTGAATCATTCTGCCATATCTGCTTAACAAAGGATGCAATGTCAGCTACAGAAATATATTGGAAAATTTCTGTATGTTTCTAATTAATAATTTCTTGCATTTGTAATTACTCGACAGATATAGATGCCGGTAAGACCACTTTCTTTATTAAACAAGTCAGCAACAGTATGTCTTCACTTCTGACATACTTTTCATACAACTTCTGGAAGAAAAAAAAAATGAAAAAGAAACTATTTGCTGCTAATTTTATTTATGATATTCATATTTTCATCAACTTTTTCCAATGTCACTTGAGAACAGTTAATTTTATTTTGTGTTCTGTTTTTGTTGTCTCTTATATTTGGGGTTTCTACCTCTGTTGGATTGATTTCAAAGTTGTCCACTTTTACAAGTGTATTTAAATAGTGGGAGCAGTGTAAAAAGAAAGCCAGGTGTGATTCTATTTCTGAAAGGATGGGGAAGTGTCCTACACAGCATTTTTCTCACTTTTCAGCAGTGTCCTCTTGACCTTCAATTTAACATTGACACAGTCACTCTTTTCCAAGAACTGATTGCTCAATCGTTTCACCAAATGGTCGCCTCTTTAGGAAACAAGAAATGGGAACAAGAAGGAATGACAGTGTTGATTTCAAAGCCTCTTGTGCTTTGCAAGTTCTTGTATGTTTGGAAAAGCTGAAGAGAGAATTTGTGGAGGGCCTTGCTGTGAGGCTTTTAAGAAAAAAGAGATTAGCACAAGTTCTCTGAATACCGTCATAGGTGGGGATGTTCAGAGGCACTTAATGCACTCTTTACTCCAGCTATGAAGTGCAGGTAGCAGGAGCACCCTGTGGTCGAATGTTCTCATGGGGATCACAGCACTGCCCTAAGTGCGCCTGCATCCAGAGCCTTATTTTAGTTCTTTCACTAAAGCTTTCAGTGTGGAAAATAAATCATGTTCAACTGAAAGTGTTTCACAGCTCCACAGATGAGAAGGGAAGAGTGTTTCTTAGACACGTTGCACAGATGTGTGTCATCACTTGTGCTTCCTCGTAAGATAGGTTTAGAGTAAACTTCATAAAGCGACAACTGGTAATGCTTGCACCATGTCCTCTAATTGAAATGTTGTCTGTCTTTGCTCATCTTAGTATCAGCTTAAAATTCAGACCTCTAAGTACATTGTTTAAGTCCAGAGGAATATGGCTATAGGAGATACTGAGTCACGTCCTAATAGCCTGTGTTCTGAGTACCCACTCCAGGTGTACTATAAAAGGTGGGCAGAGTGAGATGATAAGATAGAATAAAAACTTGAGATCCTCCCCTTTTACATTCTCCCAGCAATGTGAGGCTCAAGAACCCTTTGTATTCAAAAGCTCAAAATAGATGTTTAATCTATGGATTAATAATTTTATGTTTTAAAACATGCAGAGTTTGGGGGTTTTCCTTGCTTTTTCTGTCAAAATTAGTGCTTTGTTGCTATCCTGAATGTATTTAGGTCTTCTTTCCAGGCATTCAATCTTGTTAAACTTCAAAGAAAATTAAGAGAGAACAATGTCAACATTCGTAATCACAGAATCAGGCTTCTCAGATCCAGCTAATGCTCTTTGACTGTGTTTCAGAAGCTGCAGATCAACTTCTTCAGCAGCTGAAACCTGGCAGATTTAAACGAGATTTACAGCATTATTTAGTTACAGTGAAATCATTAAAGTTCTGTATCGTAATTATGAGTGATTTCATGTACCAGCAAATCTCTGCACAAAAGCATGCAGGACGTGACTGGTATCTCCTTCTAGTTGCCTTCTCTTTCTCTTTCTCTCTCTCTCTCTCTCTCTTACTCAGTCCATTCTCCTATTTTCCTAGACCATTATCTAATGATATTGGGAGTAAGGACGTTATTTTCAGGAGGTTGTTTGCCATTTAGCTTGACTCTTGGAACATACACAAATTTCTCTTCCAGGAAGACAAATTTTATTTGTGTAATCAGCTGGGAAATGTCCTGGTGAGGAAGCCTTGCTTATATTCTACAGATATAACAAAACCTATAAATACCTTTTCGCCAATTAATGTTTTGCTGTACAGTATTAAATTATAAAAAAACTATAATAGCCTATACAAGGCTTATATAAATCAGTATCAGTAAGTATCACTAATGAATTGCTCAAAAATTGAAAGGTAAGGTTTTCTCCCCTGCTCTGTTGAAGTTTTTCTGATGAATAGCCAAAGAGTTATAACATAGAGTTACAACAGTTTGCCTCCTCCAAAATTTTGCCCGTAAAAGTAATAATTCAGAGTTATCCAGTGCATTTTAATTCTCCATAGGAAAAAAAGTTGAAGATGTTAAGGCTAATCAGTGCTGGGTGATGGAGATCTGAAAATCTTCTGAAGGCTGAAGTTTCTGTCTGCCTTGGAAACTTAGGAAGAAGAGTTTTGGACTAGTATCCAAACAAACAAAAAAAAAATCACCTTACTTGTTCTGAGTAAAAAGAGAAGGGAAAAAAGAGCCTTCATTCAAGAATTTATTTTAGTATCATTTACTTCTCTGTGTACACTTTATGTTTAGATGCCATTTATATATATCTTACTATCATTTGTTAAATTTTACGACAATTTTTACCATGCCTGATGACTGTAACTCATGCATTAAACATGCACACGTATTTTAACAATATTTGCATCCTATAATATGCTTTCTAACGACTTGTCATAGACTCATCAGTTAAACATTTATTTTACAAATGCATTTTGTAATATGCTATGGTAATAAACTATAAAAAAGGTATCCCACCTTGTAATATTTTCAGATGGATGAATAATGCATTACAAATTCTACCTTCATTTAAAACATGACCTCTATTCTGATGAAATCTGATACATTGTCTGGATTTATGGTGATCACTGAGTTGTGTGAGGTGCTGTCAATCTGCTTTCTGATTAATTTTCCTAGTTGATAAATTTGAATTAATCTGTAAATATTTACAAAATAATACGGGTTGTTTTTTTTTTTTTTTTTTTCCCCCCCAGATCTTTTATTTTTATCCACCTGATTAATTTAAACCAAATGTACCAACCCCCTTAGCTGGAAGCTAATTTTCATTCAAATAATTTCTGGAAATTCAATTCAGTTCTGAAATTGATTATCAAAATCATGATTGTTATTTTGCTGGCTGCCTAAGTTTTTCATATGTATCTCTAAGGAGGCCTAGGCTACTGTCACATCTAATCTAATGGGCTCTGTAAAGCTGAAGGGTACATAATGTTGGAAAACTTTATAATAAGCCACAATAAAAACATGGTTTTGCTATTTATTATCTTAAATTTCACCTACATCTGATTTTACATACTTTTTTAATTTACGTAACTTCATTCAAAACAAAGTTTTGCTTAAATAGCTATTGCCATCACAGTCAGCCTGCTTTCTGGCTTCCTGAAACATCATGCTGATTTTTTCAATAATTTTTTTTTTTTTTTTAATATGGATGTTCATACTTAAGATTTTCTGGGTGTTTTCTCTCTGTGGGCAAACATGTGTAGATTGTAATATTTTCAGTAGTTTTATTTCACCAGAGATATCTTCTTCAAAACTAAAGTGAAAGAAGGGAATTTGAGGGTTGCTTGGTTGATAGGTTAGCTTACATAGCCTATAGAGTACTACAGGTGTACCCGTACATCTGGTGATAGAACAAAATGATTGAGGATTTCAGCTGTGTTGTTCATTAGGTACCCTCCCACATCTGAAGGAGAACTGAAGTGTCTGGCAGTTTTACTTTTGCTGTTTGCCTCAAAATAGTTTTAGGGCATTGCATCTATGTGATGCTGTCTGAATGTGTGAAGTCAATACAGAGTAGTCTGGTTTTACATCTATTTAACATAATACAAATGACTACTGCAGGTGCATACTAAGGAGAAGTCAATGTTAGATAATTGGTCTCTTGGAAGAGGGCTTTATTGCACCAGACA
Organism: Hirundo rustica; assembly: GCF_015227805.2. Taxonomy (NCBI): domain Eukaryota; kingdom Metazoa; phylum Chordata; class Aves; order Passeriformes; family Hirundinidae; genus Hirundo; species Hirundo rustica. The sequence goes on along the minus strand of NC_053453.1, from coordinate 25,976,634 downwards.
ATAGAAGGTTACACCTTGTCTCTGCCTTTCACCTTAATAGTCCAGGCTCAAGGGCCTTTTGTCACCATTCATAGTCAAGGCACTTTTAGTCAACACGTTGTTGTCAACACATAGTCAACACAGCTTTAGGAGACAAATTATGCAATCTGATTTAGACATCTAATTAGGATTTAATGAATTGTGTCACAGAGATGCCTATTTTTCTCCTTTGATTACTTCCGATACAGATTGTAGTGCAGACGTTTTGCATTTGGTAGAGTGACATCCCCCATTACCACTTCTGGTTTTGTTTTTATTTTCTTTAATTTCTTCTAAATAAATTAGTGCCTATGGAATAAGCTGGACTTACTGTCAATAGAGTTTTACCTCTTCAAACATTTAGACCACACTCTACATAGTGAAACACACTCAGGGTTGTCTAAATTCTGTTATGGCAGCCTCCCTGCTCAGGGAGAGAAATATTAATTCTGTTTCTGTTTGCCTTTTATTTTTGGGGGGGTGGTTTTGTTTTTGTTGGGTGAGTTTTTTGTGGTTTTTTTTTTGTTTGTTTGTTTTTTGTTTTGGTTTGGTTTTTTTACTATTCATCGTTTGATGAATGCAAACAACTAGTTCTAGTTGAGATATGTGTTCAGGTGATGTGGCTTCTATCCTATAGCATCAAGGCTAGGAAATACTCATTCCACATGGGGTACATGAAACTTCAGACTAGTCATCTAAGTGCTGAAATGGGCTTAATAAAGACAAAATATTTAGTGTTCTATCCCAAATGCTTTGACCATCACTTTTCCCACTCTTTGGGGAAAATTCAAACAAAATTTGCTGTCTTTTTCTATTAAAAATATAAAATGCAACGGTCATTGTTGTGTTGGAAAATTTTGTTTATTTTTTCCTGATGGTGGTTTTTCTTAGAATCATGTTGCATTCATTGCTTATCTTTGAAATTACTTGTTTGACCACCTTGTTTATTAGGAGTATGGTGACTTCTAGAGTGAGTTCTTAGCAACGTTTCTAATGTTTAACTGTTACAATGGATTTCCTAACTTCAACTGCTCACACTGTTTCTTTGAATGCATCAAAATATTGTAGTATCTTCGTAGTTCCTTAGTTCTCATCTGTTATTCAATCTCATCTATTATAAGTCACATTATGGTTGCACAAGAAATGCAGTGAACATCTGTACTTTGTGACGGGAATTTCATTCTTTTAAGTTTGCTCAGAAAGCACAGAGATTCCACACTTTGCTGTATTTCTTGGCAACTTGTCATTCTTTAACATAAATCAAATATAAAAAAATATGTGCTTTTGTTACTACTTGACTCTTTCAAGATTTCTGTAGTTCAGATTCATTGCATTCCTTGTGTTCTTGGAATTCCTTTTGTGGATTTCAGTTACAGAAAAGCCTATGAGGTGTGCTCTAAAAATTTGGCTTTGTGTACTGCATATGTCTTTTTATATGTGAACATCCACAAGTGTATGTTTACATAGTCAGCTAACATGTGCAATCTTAGTACAGATAATAAACTGTAGGGTTGTTAATCATGCACCCTTCTCAACTGAACCTTACTAGTCTCTTTCCTTCTATTATTACAAATCTCTGCTGTTAGCACTAACAGTAATATTTTCTCTCTCTATCTTTTTTTTTTTTTTTTTAAATTTTGTATGTCATTCTTCCGAATTGTGATTTGTGGGCCAGAAGAGAAAATTTTTGATCCAAAACTAGTCACAAATTCAGTGTCTTGCCCCTTACTGAAACCAACAGTACGGTTTTTATATAATGGGTTAAGAGAAGATTTAGCTGCCCAGTAGATCACACACTTGATTTCAGTCCTGCAAACTTAAGATGCAATAGATTTTCAAACTACAGTATTCATATGCATACAAAAATAATTTAAAGGTATTTTGGTATACCTAAGATATAAAAGTTAGCGGGCTTCCTCAGGGGTACACAATTAAAAAATTACCTTTATAGAAGGAAAAAAAAGCTCTGTGGTGCATAGTAATACCTTTTTGAAGATTTTAAAGCTAGCTTTTTTGTATATAATACATTTCCTCTATACGTAAGTGATGTGTTTTTGTATAAAGGTTCTATTCTAGTTTTGTATGGGAGAATCTGCATAGATCGTATTTGGTTTCTCCATTTGTGAATAGTGTGACAACTCCAAACTCACACCAATGAAACCATCATACTTTTCATACCATGTACGGTATATAACATACATACACACTTATACTGAGGTAGAGAATGATACTGAAAATCTCTTCCCTCTAGGCTTGAAAAATGATCAAAAAGTAGAAAACGCTTTTTGTGCCTTGGGAAAAATAGATCAAGAAATTAAAGCTCCAGTCATTACCAATAACCTGAAAATGTATTTTAATGTGCTGCAGCTTCAGTTACCACCAGCTGAAGCTTCTCTATTTTAGCTTACAGGGTCTTGTGACCTCAGCCCATAGCAGAGTTTCAACAGTAATAGAGACAGCCATCTTGGATAAATGTAAGTGATTTTTTTCCTCATTTCTATAGTTTCTCTCCCTCACATGCACTTTTGGAGTTTTGTTTTTCACTCAGGTTGTAGACAGTATTCCTGACAACACTTCCGCTCTGTGCAAAGTAGCATGATTGACACAAAGTACAAGTAAAGCATCTAAGTGGGATTTCTTGCCTTTTAAATGTCACAGTATCAGACTCATTCGGTGCTTTTGAAATGCCAGTATGATGGCCATGCAAACTTTATTTTACCTGCAGCTAGCTTGATGGTAGTTTTCATTATCAGCCAGGATTAATCTGCAAAAAGTGAAGCGGTACAAAAAGATTTTTGCCATATAATCTTGTTTTAGTTAATGCCAAGGATGAAATCTAGGAGAATTCAGACAATTTTTTTTTTTTTTTAAGGAAAGGTTTGCGTTCTTCAATCAGCTTTATCATTTCAGTTCTGCTTCACGTCAGATTGTAGTAATCCATTTCCAAACTTAGCTCTGCATTCACTAACTATTGCATAAATCTGGGGCTAGAGCTGAAGCTGGGAAAGTCTATACGTTATACATTATACATACTGCCCGTGTAACAACTTCCAGAACTATAAGTTAAGGAATTAAGGACATCTGCCCACTATTGGTTTCTGAAGAACACCAAATACAGCAGTCATTTTTTTTTTCAATAGTTATCATGCTGTTGTAACAGGGAAAAAAACAGAAGAAAACAGAAATAGAGTTATTAATTCCGAAAATCCTGTCCTGTATACTGATAGTCTGAAGAAGCTGGCATTTGGTAGGAATTTACTAAAGATAGCTGGATTTCGATATTCTTCGGTATTTAGTCCTGAGTTGGCCTTTGTCTGAATTCACCATTTCTGACTAAAGTAACATCCTTGGTCTCTTAAATCACCATGCCACCCCTCCATCTTCTGTTTCCTCATGTACCTAAATATATGTGTAACATAATACCTAAAATTCCAAGGTTTTATTACTTGCAAGTAGTTGCATTGTAGCTCTGTAGCTGCAGCAGTACCTTCTTAAATAGCCTTGGCTGGCTGAGCATATGATTGTTCAAATGCAGTCTGTTCCCTTCATGTGCCTTCATAGGATGTATCTGTTCATGAACTGTATGAAATGAAAGGCCACACCTTGGACCAGTCAAGGCTAAAGCCAGTGGAAGTGGAACTGCCTTCATCCATCAGTCTTACAAACGTGACATTCAAAAATTGATACTGGGCTGTCTTGGTGTTTTACCTGAAAACCTGTAGCCAGCTTAAAAAGTCATTAGAATTCAGATCTTTTAGCAAATATGTAGTTATGTTAATATCTCTGTAATAAATGTGAGACCAAATCATATATAGCAGAGCCTGGAAGGTGTAAGAGTATTTGTAATGAAACGAGTTTATTATCTTGAATTCTTGAATTGTCTCAAACTTTAGTGTGCCATGTAGGTGGGAGTGGGCAGTCTTATCATCTCCACACAGAAATGAAGTAGTAAAAGAACTATCACGCCTAGAATCTATTCTTTTTGACTCAAACTATATGAATGAAAAAAAAAAGTGTAAAAAGTGTTGGTTTGGCTACCCAGTTCTAAGGAGGAATGTACCAAATCATGAAGAATAATTCCTGAAGTTTCTCTGAGGAAACAGTTTAGTTGAAATCTGTGCAAACCCTGGGGACCAATGTCCTCAAAAGTAGTTGTTTTATAATAATTACCATAAATATTAATTTAATTTCAAAAGAAGAGAAGGTGTTGTTCTGACATTTGTCATTGCAAAGCTGACATAATGAGAGAGCTTTGCTACCACTGTCAATGGGAAGTATGTATAGATTTTGAACGTGTTTGAGTATAAAATAAAAGCTCAGTTTCCACGGAATTTCGCAAAATCAGCACTTTAATGATAGCTGTTTAAAACTCAGTCTTATCTACATGCTTATCAAATACCAGTCATTTTGTTGGAGCCATGTATGCCAAGATAAATTCATTGCCACTCCAGGCTCAGCCCTGTATTTGTTATCTTTTTGACACTGTAGTTTATGTGACACCTCTGTCCCATTAAGTGATGTGATCCTTACGTACAAGAATGATCCCCTGCTTTGATAACTGTCTCCAACTTGTAACAACATCAAGATTATTGAATTAATAGAATGCTAATGTGATTCCATAGATCTTGTTAAAACAGTATTCCCTTCATAATGGATAGTTAGAGTGTGGTTTATTTCCTATTTTTATTATTTATGTAGTTTTTCCAGTTGTCTGTGAACAGAGGAGAGAGATAAAAGTTAAAAAAATGTGTATATATGTTTTTCAAACTTTGGGGCTTTTAAACTGGAATATGTAGCATGTTTAGCATTCAGTGTATATATAAAGAGTATGTAAAATATACATATATAAATAAATAAATATTGGGGCTTAGATATAGCTCATCACAACACTTTAGTATGTTATGTGTGGACTTTAAAATAAAATAGAAAGGATTTTTTGACAATTATGTTATCCAAAGTGTGATGAAGCATACTGGGAAGTTATACAATGTGAAAAGCTTGCTATAAAATGGTTTAAGATACTAAAAAGCCATATGCTTATAAATCCAGCCTGCTAGTCCTTTTGGCCAAGCAAATATAACATTATGTACTCCATACATGATACTAACTTCTAGGAATTTCAGTTTCTTTCTACACTACACTGTCATGCTTCCAAAAGTCTACGCTAGCACAAGAGGTATTTGTGCTCCACAGTAAAAATCCTGAGGATTTTGTAGAGATAGTAACAGAGGTACCCACAGCGCTGCAGCCATAAATATTTTGTTACATTATTCCAGTGGTTCTTCATAATTGTCTTTACATCCTGGATATATAAAAGACAAAGAAATGTTAGACACCAAAGAACTAAATCCATTCTCACAGTATATATTGCTGCAAATATAGATTTTATTCAGCCTGAAATCTCCTTTCTTTTAGTGTTTCGTGGCACTGAGGTCCAGATGGTTGGAGTGAGTTGACGGTTGTGCAGGTGATTTTTTTCAAAGATCTGTGCACTCACTGCTCCTACCAGATTCATTTCCAGAACCCATGCATTGTGCTGTTACCTACAAAGTAACAGGGAGAATGCAGCTGAGAAATGTTCATTTCTCAGTGTCTTTGAATCATAAATTGGAAGATTTGGTTTGACATTATGCAGCAATTGACACTGTGGTTTTCTTCAAAACTCATTCATTTAAGGAATTGCTTTAGGACATCTTGCACTGGGCAAAATTTAGCAAGATTGTGGCTTTTACCGCTTTAAGGAGTTTGCTGTTGAGAAATTCCCAATAATGTCTGGGTCATCACTACTGACTACAAACAGAGACAGATAGATGTGTATATATACTTTTTTTAAGCAGGTCCTAGAGCTTTGCACTTCCCAAAGAAAAGGTAAATAGTCAGCTTAAACATCTTCAGCATCTCTATAAATAAGATGCCGACAGCATGTCTTCTTTTCTATTACCTGGGTGTCCTGTCTCTGTTCTCCTTCCATGTGTAAATCCTGCTCTCATTTCTTTGTGTTTGTTGCCACTGTTTGATATTTATATAGAATTCACAAAGCTCATAAAGAAAATAAAAATATCCAACTTAACAATCCTTAGCTGGCCTTTTAATTGAGCCAACCATTCATATTTCTACTTTTCCTCTCTTTAAATATTTTTTTCTAGCTGTTGCTATGACTTGTAACAGAGTCTGAATGCCCATAATTTAGAAAACTCTTCAGAGAGGATAAACTTGAGGTTTTTTACCAGATTGATAAAATTATATTTTTTTTGTCCTCAGTTGGGTTTGCCATGGTTAGGAATAGTAACTATTCCACTGAAAGAAGCAAGTGTAGTGAAAATTGTGAAATCTTTCACAATTTTAATGTATCAGTATCACTAGTAATAAAACAGATCCAGCATTGAACATTTCATTACAGATTCATTAAGTATTCTATTTATAACATTTTATTGTGGCTTTTCTGTACGAAAATGCTCTGAAATATAGTAATTTTGGATCAAAAAAAGAAGTTGAAACATTCTGACATTTTCAAAACAACATTATTAATATTTGTTTTTTGAGGTTGCATAATGTCAAAGTCAGGGTCATCTCAAAGCAAAACCTTTTCATTGGAATTTTGGTCACTAAAATTCTTATAAGAACATATTGGAAATATTTTAAGTGAAAAAAACACCAATGGAATTGTTCCTAGGCAATATTTTTAATCCTTGTGAGTTAGAATTGCTTGTGAATTGCATAAGTTGCTTTTCATCCTATTGACTAATGCTCATGTTTTTTACAGTGCAGAACTGGATTGTTTGCCTGCCTATTAGGGCAAGAGCAAAATTTTGCTATAGGACCTACAGACCCCAGTTATATTTTAGTCTTGTTTTATGAAACACTAATTTTGAACTTCCTTGAACTTCTGGATGGAAAATGTCTTTCAGTTACGCTTTTCATTTAAAGGCAAGTATCAGTCTCTTCTTACAGACTTGAAGAGCTGTGGAAGCTCTGGTATAATATAGAAGGTGACACATGATCTTTTCATTAGGAGTAAGGTAAACACTGTATATACATGAACAGTAATAATAACTTTTGTCAAAAGGAAAATATTCAAGGTCATGCAGTATTTCAGTGAATATGTCTGGGTTTTGGTGTGCCCAGCTCTTGAAACAACCCTCATTCCTGAAGTTGTTTGTAGGGGCAGTTGTTGTTACTGTCAAACTTGGGGGCAAACCTGTAGCTGAGTTTAGATCACTGCTGATTTCAGAGGTTGGTAAGGTGTTTGGATATAAATGTGCATTTTCTTATGTTTGCAAGATACAATCCAGTGCAAAAATAATACTTAGAAAGTTTTAATTGATATAGCACAAATTCAGTAACAGAATAACAGTGGAAAGCACGTTTTAGCCATTCCATTCCAAAATACATATTTTGTTGGTAAATGGCTTTTTTTTTTTTTTTTTCATTAATTATACAGTTGCAAAAACTTTACATATTTCCATACTTGTACGTGTCTACAGATAATAGTTGGCTTTAATTGATGCATGGGAGGTTTGTTTTAAATGTCCAGTAATTTTGGGAAATAAGCAAAGTAAGAAAGTGCTGGAATAGGAGGTGTTGTGGAATTCCCCTTGCTTAAATTTTGTTTAAATGTTTTAGACAAATGACTGTCAGAAACTCATTTATCCTGCTTTTGAAGAGAAGGATGTGGTAGCTCACTTGCAAAGGTATCTTTTTGTTCTGCAATTTGCATAAAAAAAAAATTATCAACAAATACTTTTATTTCAGATTCTTTGTTTTAATTACATCTCAAATTAGATTGCTATTCAGTGCTTACAACAATTATGCCTATATGTATATTTAATGAACAGCAGTTTGTGAGGTTTTGTTATGAGTAATCCAAATAGTGTAACAAAAAGTTACTTCTTTTTTTTTTTAGAGTAAATATCTGAATGCCAATAATATAGTCTCTGAGTTGTTTCTAAAGCTAAGTGAAAGTGAGAGGTAAATAGAATTTTGTACAGAAAATATTTTAACCAAAATATGTGTCTCAAATGTTGCAAAAGGTTCTATACTTATTTCAAATTTACACAATGATGTAAGTAATAGTGAATTTTCTTAGGCTCAAGGCTTTGTGATTAATTGATTTTGTGACTAGAGAGACAAATAAAACCAAATTCTTCTGAATTTATAATTTTCAAGGAAACTGTGTTCAGAGAGCTTTGGAAAGTACTGCTGTATTGAATGCTAGGCACTTTCATGGGAAAAAAAAAAAAAAAAAAAAGTTTTGAAAATATTTAAAAGAAATAAGGATTTAACAACTTACTGATTTCCAAACAGAAAGGAGTTTGGAACAAAAAGGGAGAGGCGTTTCCACCCATTTCTCCATTTTGGGGCTCTGGTTGCTGTCTGAGTTACAGGGAGTAAGGGAGTAGAATCCCTCCTCTGGCAGCTTGAAAGCAGGGAGAAGCAGCAGCTGTGGGGCTGCTCCTGCACGGAGGGATCCGCGGGCACGCGCCGGCCCAGCGCGTGGAGTGCCAGTGTTGATCCCAGGAGGAGTGGTTGAGAGAAAAGATGGAGTTCCTGGAGCCTGCTGGTTCGCCATCAGCCCGGAAAAGTGAGACCCTTCAGTGCAGCTCCCAGCTGTGGATTTAGGCCCTGCCCAGGTTCTCTCCATTCACTGGGGAAAGAGGAGGTGGGTCATGGCCTTGGCCATTGCAGCCTTTTAATGTGAAATAAGCAATAAACCCCGTTTCTCTGTCTTTTCAAAGGAGTCAACATTTACTTGTCAGAACTGCCTTTTTTTTTTCCCCCTAGCAATAATAATTTTATGTGATTTATATTAATTCAAACTTAGGGTGTTGTTTCATACAGTGCTTGGTTTGAAATTTGCTGTGACTACTTTTGACTGAAAGGAGTTGTGCATTCAAAACATCATCCCTTGTAGGCCTATTAAAGCTCTTCAGTTCCCTATAAATATTTCATCATAAGAACTTTAAAAATATGCATTTTGTTTAGTAGTCCTGGGTGTGTTATATATTTTTTTTCTGATGACCAGCATCCAATATCTAGTAAATCACAGTTCTAATCATCTTTTGAGAAGGTAACTAATATTTTATAAACATATAATGGTATCCTTAAGAAAAATGCATTGTTTAAGAAATATCGAAAATATTTTAAGGTAGGTTATTGAAGACATTCAAACAGTGAAATAATCAAACTATTACAGTATACAAGACTGAAGAAAATACGTTGCTAGGTGCTGTGCCATTTTTATGTTTCCTTTTGAGAATGAGTTAGCTCAAATGAAGGTGCTCTGCCAGTTTTATTTAAAGATCCATACTCAAAAATTACTAATTTTATAATATGTGTTTTCTGTTTATGTGCCTGTCAGTTTTAAACAGCCTTTTATATGTAAATGCACAATGACAGTTCTATATTCTGTGTCATTTCGATGCTAGTTTTTCATGCTATTGGAATAATCCCTTAACAGATATTTATAGGGTTTTTACTGTTATTTTGACAAATCAGACATTGTTATTAAAGTGATAAAAGAAAGTATTTCTAATGCTTTTTGCTTTAGAAGTTCTGAACTTTTTAAAAAAATTATAGATATTTTTCCTAGTTCTATTTTACTGAACCCTTAACAGAAATTGTGTCTTTATAGTTCCATTTTTTTATAATGAAAATCTGTCCTTGGAACTTGTTTCTAAACAGGTGTATCACTAAAGATCCATCCTTATTGCTCTTTCAGTCATTTCATTGTGAATGACCATAGCCATCTGTGTATTCCATTAACTCATGAATATCATATGCTTTACCAGGGCTGGATGTGGCTCCCCTTAGAGACATTGTTTGCCTGTAATTATCAAAGCAAACAAACACTGGTTTATTATCTGTAATATTTGTACTTTGGAAAACTTGTTGCTTTTTCATGGGTGATACGCTCTCAAGGTAGCAAGTTTGGAGGATGTCAGCTGGATTATTCATTTCAGTCCAGGCCTAAGCAGTGGCTAAGCATAGAACAATTTGGGTTTGAAGGGACCTTAAAGATTGTCTGGTTCCAAGCCGCCTGCCATGGGCAGGGACACCTTCCACCAGACCAGCTTACTCAAGCCCCATTCAGTCTTACCTTTAATGCTTCTGAGGCTGGGGCATGCACAACCTCTCTGGACAACCTGTTCCAGTGCCTCACCACCTCACATTTAAGACTTTCTTCGTATATCAAAACCACCCTTCTTTCAGCTTAAAGATGTCTTAGCACAACAGGAAGTGAACACTGAAATTTCTCAAGAAATCTTTAAATTTGCTTCATGCCTAGGCAGCACTTCATATTTTGATACTAAACCTGTAGACTACAAACAAAATGAAAAAAACAAATGAAGTATTTCTGTAATTTTGAAAAAAACCCCAAAACATTGGCAGGTGGCATAGAAAGTCAGTGAAAGGACAGAGACACTCACCTGTGTCTAATGAAGGAGGTGACATTTCAGTAAATGGAAGGTACTTAAATATAGGCTGTGTGTTGGCAGTCTTCCAAGACTGCTGATGGAAGTGTTTCTGGGGAAAGGAGCAGTGTATTGAGGAAACTGCTTGCTTTGAGCCGTGTCGTGAGAGTGGGACTGCGAACTCGCTAAACGCCTGGTGGGGGGCACCAGGATAGCAGAGACATTCAAACGATACCAGCTGCTGAAGCCATGGACAGCTTTCAGGTCCCTCCTTGACAGTTATAGCTAAACTGTATTTATCCCAGTTTATCTGCATTTTTTCCTGTATTCTGTTCTGGATATCTCTGGGTTGTTTGAATAAGTGGTGTAAGTCTTCTGTTGCTTGAGAGCAACACATGGCACATGGGACAGTTTTTGTGCCACTATCACCCCAGAGCCCTGTGGCTTTTCAAATGAGCTGTCAAAAAGTCCAAATTCATCTTGCCTAAGCTAGGGCATTTAATTTTAGGTAGCCTTGTTAGAAGCAAAGTCAGTCTAACCTGTGTCTGCGGTAGAAAAGAGACAGATGAAGACAATGCTGGTTTTACAAGGATGGGACTAGTCAATGGATTTACACACTGTCTTCTGTTGCCTCTAGAAAGTGCTCAGGGCAACCAGACATATCAGTAAGATGCTTAAAATGTTATTGTAGAAACCTGGCCCAAGTCATGGTACATAAGATAATATGAAATTATTAATGTTAGTATTCTAATAAGTTCCCTGTTAGGCTCAGATATCTTATAAGAGACAAAGAGAGGGAGCTTTTGCCATGATAAATTTGTCTGTTTGACTGAAAGTATTCATGCAGATGCTGAGAAAGTATTCATGCTAATAACCACGTCATTGCACACCAGGGCAGATCTGACCACAGTCCTGAAACACTGCATTTGATATACAAATAGGTGTGTTTCTATGACCAAACAGCAAGACAAATAGCAAAAAAAAAAAAATTCAGAAGTTTCTTCTCTGTATATGTACATGGCTGCTCTTTCTGTAGAACAGAAAAAAATGAAACCCTCTTATTCTTATAACACATCACAAGAACATGAAATGCTGCAGTGCTAGAATGTTAAAACACACCTTTGCATTACATACCCAAAAGACACATAAACAGTAAGCACTGACATATTCTAAACTGCACTGCACTGTTTTAAAAGTTTAATTAATGAAAGTTTCTTTTCAAATTGCTATAGAAAAGTCACGTGTAGAAAGGTTCACATAAATGTGAAAAAGTACACAGCAGTTCCCTGGCCTGATGAGTGATTTCTTGCCCTAATTCTGGCATCTCTTGGTAGTGTTGGTCACTGCTTCTGTTTTCTTGTGCTGTTTTAATCTGTGGCTGTTCAGTGGGGAATACTAATAGTAATGATTAGAAATGATATGGTGACTGCATCATCTCCTTATTTTCCTTACAGCCAGCTTTACCCATTCATTGTCTCACTGTACACCAAATTAATTTTCCTGTAGTGAAGAGCTCGAAAGCAGCTTGCTTCAGCTGCTCCAAGAAGCAGATAGATGGGATACAGACCTGCATTTCATGATTGCTGGTATGGCCCCCTTTTATCACAAACTGATCAAAAGAGCCTAAAAGTGGACAGATAAAGGATTTTATTCAACCCCCAGACAGGGAAATAGGTGAACTGGATTAATCTCAATACTTCTTGAAAGCCTGAGAATTGTCCACGTCAGCTGCTCTTTGGGCCAAATGATATTTTTTATTGCTTAAATTTGACTGAGATCCATCCATTTTACCCAGAGGTAGGAGCGACTAACACCAGTTAATCCCCATGCACTACTGACAAATGTATGTAAAGCTACAGAGTACTTGTCAGCTTTGACAGGGTAAATGGAGAACTGTCCTCTTAAAGGCTACTTTGACTGAGATCAAAAAATGTTTCTTTTATCTCTACCTAAATTAAATACATAAGATAGCTACTGATATGCTTGGCTATTCTGTTTTCAGTCTTCTGCACCTGCAGCATGCGCCTTTGCTATGGCTGCCAAGATTCAAAGGAGAGGGGCGGGATTTGGAATGGAAATCTTGGGTATGTTGTGTGTGTCCTGGGCAAGGTGGCAGTGGTACCCAAATCATTGTGATCTGAGTAGTCTTACCAGTCTGTCTGAAACAGTCCTTAACTGGGGTTTTTACATCTTACGTGCAAGGGTTATGAGCTCTGTAATCCACATGCTGGCCACAGTTTATGCCTAGAGTATGTTTATGTCAGCTGGAGATAGAAATTTTTGTTGGCCATTTGGGCCCCTATAAAGTCCTATAAAGTTATCTTTATTTTGCTGGTGGTGATAGCTGCATGTTTTCGTTTAAGAAATGGGGGGGAGGGAGGGGGATGGGGAGGGAAAGAAGTAAATCTTTAGACTAGGAAGGATATGTTTTCAAATGTTCATTTTTAAGAAATATTTTCTTAATAAGTAATTGATCCCAAGATAAGGCACAGAACATGCTTATGTGCACATTTAGGCGTATAGCAGCATAGACTGATTTTACATGGGCATACAGAAGCAGTGGGAGAAAACCCTGGTTCCTCCTGTTGATGGGGAGCCAGGTTTTCTAAGCATTGTGCAAGGGAAAATTGCACTGCCTTTTCCACAACTTTAAGTGCAGGGAAAAGATGCAGAGGACTAAGGCATAAGAGTGCCTCAGTGCCCAGAAAAGCATCAAGCTGGACAGATGTGAATGTCTGGTGATTATATATATGTCCTTTAGACAGACTGTGGCTCGGGGATTCTGTAGCTTTGAAAATCATACTGCATAGATGCTGGTCATGCATGTTCTAATAATAGCAATCTTTATATCTCCAAAATAGACCCTGATTAATTTTCCTGTTTTTACACCAGGTTTAATGCTTCATTTTAGTTCCCTGACTAGCTGGTGAAAAGAGAAGAACACATGTCAATTAAATATGTCAATTATTCAAGATGTAGTTGAGCTGAACTGTTTTCTAATTGTGTCTGGGTCTGTGTATACTATTTGAAGACTTTTTTTTTTTTTTTTTTGAAAGTGGAGTTGCCACTATTTTATATCTACCAAGTTTCACACTCTTGAGCTTTAAGCTGGAAAATGGCAAAAGTGTTGTTCTAGGGCACTGGGAAAGATGTTTCTCTTGGCTAGCCTCTACTTCCTCTTAAAGCAGAAACTCTCAGAGGAGATCAGAACAATTATGTACTTTGTGAAGATCTGGAAACACAGATAAGAACTTCAAACTGTGCATGTTTTACAGCACAAACAAAATGCAAATGCAGAAAATTTTAAGGAGGTGGTAATTGAGTTTCTTGGGATGGAGTTTGATTTGGCCATGTGGGGAAGGAGTGTCTCAATTTGTTTGGATGCATTTTGTTGGAAAAAAAAAAAGAGTATCAAATTAAATTGCTTTAAAATACAGTGTGCTATTGAAGTTCCTTTAAACTAATAGAAACCTAAGTCACCGAAGGTCAGCAGTTAGCTGAAATTTTCTAAAGCTGAGAACTGAAACACAACAACAGTAAAATAATTCCATCCTTAGGACAGCATACTGATTTTTTCAAATTGTAAGATTAACAATACATTTTAATTTATACTATTTGATGTATATGCTAAGGTAGGTCTGCAGGTCACATAGTTCTGGTTTGAAAGCATACTGGTTTGAAAGATATTCTACTTGAAGAATAATTTTAGTGGCTCCAAGTGTCTACACCTGGGTACTTCTTTTCTTCTTCACTTCTGTGGGGTTTGCTTATGCACTGCTGTTTTGTTCTGCTGTCTAAAGGAAATGAAATCTTCTCATCACCAAATGTAACATACCTACATGGGGAGGTTCCTTATGATTCATGGAGAGAAAGCTCTCACAGAACGATTCAAAATTCAGAACAGAGCTCAATTTATTCAGTGTGAATTGCCATCTAAAGGGGCTTCTCTCTTTCTCTCTTAACTGTATAAATAGTATATAGACACTCCTCCTAATTTATACTGTTAAAGCTACGAGCTATGGTTTGCCTGGCTACTGGCTGCGTACTTGCTGGCATTTTCTTGTGAGAGGGAGACAGTGCAGGTGGATTGGTGGTTTCTGATATCCAAATAGTACAATACTTCTGGAAAACTAATTTGGTTGCTAAGCCATATAGTCCTTGGACTTTTTGTAGGTCTTGTAGTTCATTGTGATGGTAATTTTTTACATGTACTGTAGCTCATTAGAAACTGAATTGAAACCTGAAGTATTATTGGCCATCAAATAGTTTCAGACATCAGTAATTCATGGGCATCATTGATCTGAGGCAAATAGATATTGTTGCCCTAGAACTTCATACCCCATTACTCAACATTTAAAGTCCATAAAGTGTTACATAATGTTTGTTCTTTAAACACTTAAACTGAGAAATAAATTTAAGTTTTTGTGTTAATTCTTGTTCCTGTAGTATTTGAAATGCATGTGTCAATGAAGAGCTGAAGTATACACTCCTGTATAGATGAATAAGCTATTACTTTTCATACATGTTTGTATGGCAGGGTTGACAGAGGGAAAAAGGCAGACTATCTTCAGCAGCAATATACAGGAGTGTCAGTAGCCTTTGATCTTTTTGCTTATCCAGTTTAAAGGTTTCTGTCTTTCAAACTTTCAGCATTTGTGTGTCTGTTCATTACTGCTTGTCTGTGGAAAAAGTGGGATACCTTGGGCAAGCTCACTTCTTCCCAAGGATTCTCACTGCCTATAAGACTTGAAAGTGCAATTTGCTCTAAAGCACTAGGTAACAACATAGAATTTGAAATCCATTACTCTGTACTGATAAGGTTTATCGTGAAGAACCTTTATGTACACTGACCATGGCTTGGAAAATGATATCACAAAATCAGATTTTTTTTTTCGTTCAGTTATAGTATTATATTCAGTGTAGCAAGAAATGGTTTTGCATGACAGTACACATGTAAATGTCAAT
>NC_053453.1:25951239-25956239 GCF_015227805.2 Hirundo rustica | reverse complement strand
TGTGATTTTGGATTAATTACTTAAAGGTGGTGACTTGTTTCCTCTGTAACAAAGAAATAATTCCTACCTACCAGCTCTGAATATGACTAATATATATGATTTTGTGACTTTCCTCAAAATCACTGAAAACTAAGGGAAGGGTTTGTTGTAATTTTCATTCTCAGTACCTGACTTTGAAAATGAAGAGAACTTGAAATAAAAATAGTGTGTCTTTGCTGATTGTACTTGGTGAGATTGGTCAACACTTCTTGAAAATATGTGTGCAATTTTTGAAGGCTTCTGAAAAATGCAAAAGCTTATTGCAGGTGCAGGATATCTATCCTTTTGGCCATTAAGTATATGCTTTTTATAGGTAACATGTAAAAATATAAATTTGTCTGAGTCCTCTTATTGATTAGATCATAGAAACAATAGAGGAGTGTTTACCTGGCAAGCTTCTTTACAGCTAAAGCTGACTTTTTAATGTGCAACAAAACAGTGGTGTTAAATGCACAGCCTTAGTTTCCACTGTCTCTGTATTAAATCCATCTGGGATAAACCCAGATTTTTATTCTTCAGAGTTGTGTTTTCATTTTTGCATCCATGTTCATCTAATTTCCAATATCAATGTTTTCATTCTGAGTCATAGCTTTTCTTTAATTTGTACATACACATGCAGTAGTTAAGCAATTTGCAGTTTTTCTTGCCTGAAATTCCATATAGATGTGTTAAAAATAGTTTGTTTAGGTATCTGGAATTTTTTTTAGTAGTATTTATAAACTAATCCAGAAAAAGGGGGGATAGCCTCCAACAAAAACATGAGAAACTTCAAAATATGATGGACCCTCCATCTGGGTCTGTCATGGAACCAGTAGATTTGTGCGTTTTTCGGAGGCTGTCCCACCCATGGTGTTCTGTAGGACTGCATACCCAGTCATCTTCATGGCAGAGTTAGGAGTTCAGTGTCTTCGAGGATGCCATGCAACAAATAGGATGCCGTTACAAACCATGTTTCACTTTGTCACTTCAGTTTTTCATTAAAGGTTTACCAAGAATTTTGGGGAGTTTGTGGCCCGCTCAAAGGAGCAATCCCATCTCTTCTCTGGGTTACTCTACCTGAACTGATTCTAGATACATTGAGATATTTCTATTAAAAAGAGTCAAAGATTGTCTCTCTGCTACATTTTTGTAAAATCATACTGGAAATCTTGGAAAACACAGACATTAAATCAAAGAAATACACCTAATGCATATAATTGCCCATGAAATAGCAGGTTTCAGATAGTCTTCCAACCCAGAGAGCACAGTAGCACTATGCCAGTAAGAAATAAAGTACAGTCTGGTGTATCACTGAAGAGTATAAAATGTACCAATTTATGGGGCCTAATGACAGTTAGAGAAATCTCTTTGCTTAATGTGTTCTGCTAATGTAAATTTCAAGCAGTTTTCAAAATGCCTTGTCCTTTATCTATGGGAAAGAATATGTGTATCAGGTATGATACACACATGTATCTTATTACATAAAATTCTCATAAAGACAAGATTATCTACATAAATCTGTATTTTTACTAATGTTCTTGACTGCCAGTTTTTTTCATGCTTCTATCATCCTGAAAAACAGGTATATTATTTCTCTAGCCTATATAGTTGAACTGTTGAAAATTACAGGAAAAACAAATTTTGTCAGGAAAGCTGTTAGAATGTATTCCAAAGCAGGTGTGTCTACATGTATAAGGGCATGTACACAGTTAGGGAGATTTCAGAGCAGATACTACAAAAGCTAACAAAAATATGCCTGGTGGAGGGGAATTTGTATTTCAGGCTGAGAAACAGAGGGCTCTTGTGGTACCATGGGTCTTGCTAAACATCTTACAGGCTGGAGTCTTTAGCAGAGAGTATGAACAAATCAGTGCCAGTTACAGAGTTAGGTAGATTTTCACTCAGTTTAGATCAAAATATTCATATTTTGGTACATATTATAATAGTAAGCAAGTAAGTGTTAGGAAAGTTCTTGCAGGGTTTAAAGGTTAAAGGTAATAGTTTAATTGTGACAGTTTCCATCTTTGTCTCTGCCTTCTCATATCTGTGTGACCTGTGGGAGTTGAATAGCATCACTGAGATAAAATTGTTACAAGAGGACAAATTCAGATCTCAAGTACACAGAGTAAATTCTTGTTGACTTCAGAGGGAATTGAACAGTGACTCTAGTCAGTTAATTTTATTCTTTGCTTGTGCATCCCAAAGTTGTAAAAACCTGTTTGTCTTGCCTTTAGTACTTGCTAAACTTAAAGTAAAACATTATTGTATATTGTATAGATTTGTGGTGTAACAACTAGAATTAATCATCTGAAATTTAGGTTTCTACTCAAGAGTCTGCACTCCATGGAGAGAGACACGCACATTCACAGTATGGGTTTAGTTCCATGTTAAAATAAATCTCTAAATCAAATATATTGTGCTCAGGATTTCTTTATTCTGTTGATAAAGGAAGGAGTACAGGGATAGATGAGCTTAAATTCCTCCCCACAAGTTTCTGAGTGGAAATCTGGTTTGTCTTTTCCATTTGTATTAGAGTAAAATGTTCAGAATTTTTATTCTTAAAATTCATTTGATGTTTTCCAAAAGATTATCAGACTTTTTAGTAAAGTCTGGTATGTTTATGGTCAGACTCTTAATTAGTCAGTGTTTTAAAGACCGTAGTTTATGCTGTGATGAATTGTGTGAAAAGTGGTATTCTGTGTAGTATTATATGAGGTAATTTCTTCTAAAAGTAAATTTCAGTGTACTTGTGTTTCTTTTATCCTCTGTTTCATTTATACAAAGTCATTCGTGATAGATTCAAGTAATAGAAACATTTGAAGAGTTCTTCCTCCTAAAACTGGCTCATGATTTAATTTAATAATAATAATATTATTTTTGCTGATTTACAGAAGACTGGAATGTCCCACAACATCTCACAAGGCAGTATTTATATGCCAGCTTGCTATTATATACAGAAATAACATTTGAATTTTGCTAGACAAGCAAGTGGCTGCTTTTTCATGGGTGGAAAGCCTGGCTTGCTGACAGCTGTTTGAGCGTGTCCTGGGTAGCTGGGCAATGCTCTCACATTGTGTGCCTGCCACAATGAGCTCCAAAAATACCCCAGCTTCTTTCATAGGACTTTTCTCTCCTACATACACAATGAAACATACTTGCTGTGTCTTTCCAACTCATGCATATATTCCTGAGAACATGTGTGTATGTGGGTGTTTATGCATTTGCCAACGCTTGATCTCACTGTATAACAAGTGGAAAATAAAGCCATGTCCAAAACAGCGCCTACAGAAAAATTCATTCTTAGAGTTTAGTGGAAAAACTAATAATCTAATGCCAAGGTTTCCCAACTTTCACTTTTCAGTTAGGAATGCTGAGAACATGATTCTGTCTGCAGAGACCAGGTGACTGAGGTGGCAGTCCTTGCTGTGTACTTTGATATGTCCATGACGTTTTTATTCCTGTATAAATCAGACCTTCTTAAAAGACTAGCTGAGCAGGAGTTTTTCTTCTGCTGAAGTGACGTATTATGCAAAAATTTTTTTAGGCTAACTGTCTTTATTGTGGAAAACATTTACTGCTTAAAGATACTTATTTTGCTGTCTGCCTTAATCATATCCTTTGAAACAGTCTCAATAGATTTTTCTATTCGTAACATTATGACGCTTGATAAGATGATTGATTATGAAGTGTTGAGAGCCCTGCCATGTGATCATTTATTTTTAAATACACATTGGTACTAGCCACTGCTTAAATTTCTTGCAGGAATACATAAGAGATGCAGAACATAAAGCTTGAGTCTTATCGAAACTGATGCCTGTGGAAATAGAGTGCCACAGTACTGTGGCCTTAAAATAACAGATTCTGACTGAAACTGGAACTTTACAGTGATAAATACTTTGCAAAAAATTATGGTACATCTTTGGTACAAAATAAAAAAGATGTATTGCTGTAGTGCAGGCAAAGTAAAATGTGTTTGACGATTATATCTTTCTTTCCTTGTGCAGGTGCCTGTGTCAGTGGCCATGATGACTCCCCAGGTGATCACCCCCTCAGCAAATGCAGCAGATTCTTCAGCAGCAAGTGTTGTCTCCGCAGCAGCTTCAAGCACTTCTCCAGCAGCAGCAAGCAGTTATGTTGCAGCAGGTAATGTGTGTTACCTGCTTTGGACTGTTAGCACAGGGCATTCACAAAAATGTCAACCAGATTTTACAGGTCTTATTTTATAAAATTTCCTTGCTCATTACACCAAAAAGAATGAAAATAAATATGAAACTTCTCAGTCTCAAAATTTATTTTTTTCAATTGCAGAAGTGTGAAATCGCACTTTGAAACATTCAATATTATATTAAAACCAGCAACAGCAGCAGTGGCAGATGCATCACAAATACCAAACAAATTGAAGTTTAAATTTTCAAGAGCTTAGGCACATTTTAATTGTGGACCTGCCAAAAGAAGTGCAAATAGAGTTGTAGATAATTGTTGCTTTAAAATTCATAACACTGTAGTGCTCCCTTTAGTCACATAAATGGTATGTGGTTATGAAATTTGAAACTTAACAAACTTTTTTCATCAAGGGAAAGGGTTTTTATTTTGTTTTTTGACATACTAAAAATTTGTCCCAGAATAAGGCTAAAAAGGAGGGAGGAGGTTGCTGTTTCCTTAGCACAAAATCTGTCAGCTAATTGAAAATAAGTGAACTTGTTGTTCATATATACAATAATGATAGTGCCCAGTGATCAGTGCCTTGGTGTAACGCAGAGAGAATTTTTGGGTGCATGCTTAATTTTCATACAGAAATGATGTGTCTGTTTGTCATAGTCATAGCTCAGTCACTGAACTGTATGTTTAAACATTTTAATATCCAGTGCCATGATCATTACAGGCAATTCACCTTCCATTGTGAATCCAGCGTCCTGCTAAACAGATTGACAGATTAATTACTTTTTTCCCCTCAGAAGCAGACAGTTTTGTTTGGCCTTAGT
>NC_053453.1:25938739-25948739 GCF_015227805.2 Hirundo rustica | reverse complement strand
AATAGCAGCACAGTTCAAGCATCATTGTTCTTCTCTGAGGACTCACTGAAACCTGATTTAGTGGGATGTTTTTTCATTTAATATAAACAACAGGTATAGAGTACATTTGACAGTGATGTTAAGCCATTCAAAAGCTCACTTCTTTTCTTTTTCTTCTAAGAAATAAAGTGTTTGGCATTAAAAAGCACTTTGAATCTTCAATTATGACAAGTGAATTTAGGGACAAGCCTTAGGATTTACTTTCTTTTCTCTTCCTTTGTGTTAAATAGGTTAAATAGAACAACAAGTTTGAAGGTGGTGATTCCAGTAGAAATGAACTGTGACTGGACAAATAACCATAAAAGACTTTTTAAAAAAAGTTCCTTTTGGTCACTGTGATCAGGATTTCTCAATGATGAAAATGAGCTCAAACTCTACTATGTGGAAGAAAATAGGGCACACACTTTTGAAACGTAAATTAACGTGAGATAAATGCTGCTTACATTTTAAAATAAGGTCAAAGTCTTCCCATCTAGGGGACTCTGTCTATAATCTGTGAGACATGTGTTTCTGTTTGTTTTACCATAGAGAGTTGAGCTAAGTGTCTCTCATAAAAATTATACAATAAATCTGATCTCTGATACCCCAGTTTAGACTATGTTCTTGACATTATTTATAGGTAACATTCTTTTTAATTGGTCTTTATGCATGTAACTTTTTCTTCCACCAGATAACTAGTATGAAGTCGAAGCCTCAGAAATCAGACGAGCAAAAGCAGAGTACGCAGAATATAGACAATGATCTAAAAACCCCCAAAACCCCTCACAAAAACAAACGAAAAAATAAAACAAAATAAACCAGAAAATAAGAGATTATAAATAAATGTGTTAATTTCATTGTTTAAAATAGTTGTGCAAAAACGCTACGACACAAGCATATATAAAGTTGTAAAAGCTACAATGAAAACAAGTCCTACTACACCAAATAGAATAGCAGTGGGGAAGCAAGTTGATTCATAAATCTGGAGATGAGATATTGGGAATGCTGGTTTCTTTTTCTACAATTAGCTTGGACCAGAGTCAAAAAAACCATGAAACACATCTCCCTGCTGAACTCTTTACCTTTTGCAAACTCCTCTTGTGCCATCTGTTGCTAGAGGAATTACTCAGGTTTTCTCTCAGTTTAAGGTATTCCCACAGATTTCCCTCAGCACTCCTACCCTATTGCGTTGATAGTCATTATTTTAATGCAACACTCATTCATCTACTTCTAGTATAAAAACAGAGGAAAAAAGGTTTTTAATAGTTCATAGGAGTAAACAGTTCTTTTAAAGAACTTTCTTTTACTCAATTAAGTCAAACTGAATTCATGACAAAAAAGATTGATAACAAAGCAATAAGAAATTACAACATTTTACAGTTAAAATATATATAGATTGTTATTGTTGAAGTAAATTAATCTGGTTTTTGCTTTCAGCTTGATGTTTTTTCATAATAATGAATTACATACAAGTATTTATTTCTTCCATTTTAAATTAAACCTTTGTAACTGAATTAAGGTAATACACACTAGATGTGGTAAAAGTATGGTTTTCTGCGTCTGCTGTGCTTTGAGATAGTTATGCAGAAGGATTACATGTGTGACACAAATATTTTATATGCATCCATTCAGTTTCCTCAGTTACATGGATAGCTAGAACACTGAAAGTAGGCACAGGGGATTTGTGTTTGTGAGTTATTGGCCATAAAGGGTCCCATAAAGCACAAATTATTATTGGCAAAGTGGTTTATATTTGCTAGTGTGAAAAGATGTATCTTAGAAGTACAGCTGTGAGGTTTGCATATATAAACAGTATTCTCTTCAAGTATTCTGTCTGCCTTTAAAGAACAGGAATGTTTTGCATATTTTCGTAATGGTCAGGCATCACAAGTAAGATGCAAGAGGTGTTTTAGCACCTATTTCGTGACCAGGTCTTCACTATGCTGTATCTAAACCAGTGATTTGCTGTGAGTTACTTCCATGTATTGCTGCATTGATGCTAGTTAAGTGCAAAGAACTGTAAATCACAGCAGTAAAAACCCCAAACAAAATAAACAAACAAAAAACCCCCACCAAAACCCCAAGTCTTGATTGGTCTATGTTGGAAAAGGAAAAACAGTTGCATGGATGTGTTTTATAAGTGACGGTTTTATCAAACATTTATTGAAACAGGAAAAATAGAGTAGGATAGAGGTTTTTAAAAGAGTTATGAAAGTGTTATTAAAATTCTCAAATTCTTGGTGTTTGTAAATTTTATAGGAAATCAGTATTTGACCATTTTTTTATAGTTTGTAATTTTTATTCCACTCTTGGTCCTCTTTTTGATCCCTTCCCCTTTAATATATTGTGAGGAGGGTATTTTAAGGGTTGTCATAGCCTATGAAACTTTAAAACTTAGCCTGCTTTTACATCCAGACTGAAATGTCTGGTCAGCCATTTCACAAGCCTCTAGTAAAAAGAGAGCTGTTTTTTTAGACACAGAACGACCACAAATTGCCATAATTTACAATTAATTAACAAATTCTCTTATTAACTTTATACTTTTTAAGTGCCTGTCCTCAATCCTTTCATCCTTTCATCCTAAAAGGCAGCCTTTTAGGGTCCTCTGAAGAAGTGATGAAATTAACTAGCCTGAGCCTAGAAAGAAATTTCTTTCTGCTTTAAAAATAACCCTAGGTGAACTAGGCAGTCTGGAGGCACAGCTCCATCCACAGTGGAAGCAGCTGCCCAGCAGATACCCAGACGGGCAGGACATCCCTGCCCATGGAAGAGACCATTGCTGCTGCTGCTCCCAGCCCTCCTATGTTCACTCAGCTCGTGGGGCAGCTCCTACTCAGCTCACGTAGGACCCAAAGTTTGATGATCTCAAATTAAATTCCTCTCGCTAGAAGATGTGATATCTGATTATCTAACCAGATTGTTTTTAATCTCAGGTTTGGTTTTTTATCTTGTCAGGTACAGCATTAGTTTATTTTTTTCAACAGTGAGAGAAAGACTTTGAAGTAAATAATGTACTTTGTATATCATGCCACCTAAATGAATACATTATTTCATTTTGATTTGTGATTACATTTGTAGGTAACTGTTATTTACAACACTAAAGTGGGTTTTTTGCAGTGTTGCTGCAAACATCCCTCGAACTCAGCAGTAATTGCTTACCTTCATTAAACAATTACAGCCAGTATTACCATCACTCCCGTTACCCATCTCTCTAATGCAATAAATTAGGGCCTGGCGTCTTTGCTTGCTTCCTTAAAACCTAGGGTTTTGCTATACAAATATGATATAAACTACAGTTTTAGAACTTGCAATCAATTCTTTTAAACTTTTTCTTTAGCTGAGTTTGCCAACGAGTGTTGGTATCTAAGGTAAAGAGGCAGGACTCAAAGCTGTAGTCTAAAAATGAGCTGCTTTCATAATTTAAAAAAAAATATGTATATATATATATATACACTCAATGAAAATTTTGAATGAAAAAATGCTTTTCAGGACCAGAAATGTGAGCTCTTTGATTAAAAAATAAACCAAACCACACAAAATTTTGATTCAAACAGCATCAGCATTCTGAATGTTTTGCATTCCAGCAGATCTAGATACCGTGACCATGTGTTACCTAATTTTGGTTGTTGAGATGTGTCCTGGTTTAGGGCAGTTTTGAGGGAAAGCCCCTGAATAGGATCCCTCATGGGAGCAAACCCAAATGGCCCCTCCTCCCGACTGGTCTGGTAAAGAACTTCTTCAGAGAAAAGTAGAAGAAACTATTTTATTTAACAAACAAAGTGCATACAAGTACAAAGAATGAGTAAAATGAAATAATAACACCTCTCATTCTGGAGTGAGATGGCAAATTGAGAAAGTCCTTGCCGTGGGTGTAGCTCGGCTCTCTCTCTCAGCGTCTCCTCAGTCCCAGTCTCTCCGGCGCTGCTGGAAAATGCCGAGGTCCAGGCCCCGGTGGGCCGCAGGTGCAGCCCCCAGTGCTCCCCTGGGTTTTCAGTCCAGAGCAGGTTTAAACAGTCCCAAGAAAAAAAAAAAAAAAAAAAAAAGAAAAAAAATAGTCCAGGGAACTTCTCTGCCCTAGCTAGCTAAAACTAACTAAAAGCAAAACAGATCTCTGTCCTGCAGTCTCTCCAAGCCTCCACCAAACCCAGTCTGGAGAAGAATGTGGAGGAGTCAGACAGTTTTCTCAAAACGAACTCTGCACTTCTTTTTGCTCCCCCTTTGCTCTCAGAACCAGTCTTAAAGGCACAGAACTCAATATACAGCACAAACAGAACAGACCACTGGGGATACTAGATCATAAAGTCATCCTAGGACAAGATGAAATACAGAAGACAGATTTTAAGATAGCTCTGGAACAAACCGTGTCAGGTAGAAGAATCTGGCTTTGAAATCACAAGATCTCTGGGCTTTGCATTCTTTTCTGCATTTAATCTAGTATTCTTTAAAAGTGATATGTCAAACTTACAAGGTCTGGCAGTGACAGAAGGTGTATATATTTCTGATGAACTCTTCATCTTTCAAAATCTGGTTTCCTATCTTAGGTGCATGTTCAGTGGCAAGAGAATGCTCACAGCCCTTCTCTTGGCCTGTGTTTTTGTAGTCTTTACTTCAGGCAGAAGCAAATTGTACCGTAGGTTTCCATGACTTAATGCAGACTTGAGCCAGACAACCCTAACACGTATGTATAAATACATTTAACAAGACATTGCTTTTTGTGACCTAGGGTGAATCCAGGAAACTACACGTTTCCAGGCTGCAAGTGGAGTCAAGAGCAAGTTTAAGCTCTTGTTTGTTTTCTGTTTATGAATTTATGGATTTATGAATTTATGTTTTACTACATGTTGATTGTGCTGGTAAAACAGCATCAGCTTTATTGTTGGCATTAATCCATTTAATAACACTGAGCTCATTATATGAAACTCTTTATTTTGTTATATTAGTGGGCTCTCTTTCATTTTATAGCTGGCTTAAGTCCTGCTGAGATTCAGCAGTTATGGAAAAGAAGTGACTGGAGTTCACAGTATGGAAGACAATGGCATTTAAACATGGAGGGCTAGACCTCACTACTAACAATTTCCTCCTCTACTACCTCCTCCACCACTTCCAAAGCATCACCACCAATAACTCATCATTCCATAGTGAATGGACAGTCTTCAGTTCTAAATGCAAGGCGAGACAGGTAATTCTGATGAGATTTCAACTGTGCTTATCAATTTGACGTGAAGCGGTTGTATAACATCTTAAGTCACATGATTTCCCAATCAAAAATTAGCATTTTTATAGAGGTTATTTAAGAGATCATGGAAACCTGATTTTCCAGAATTGTTTATCTATAGGGAATAATTTTCAGTAATGATGTCTAACTGTACAGACACAACAAAATTACCTGCATGTACTCATGAACTTAGGGTAGTTTGGCTAAAAGTTAGAAATCACAGAATCAAGTGGGCTGGTGTAGAGGTGTAAATGCACACTTGTGGGCGCTTTTGTGGGTGCAAAGTTTCATTCATATTTAACACATCTGGCAGTCAGACCCTTACTGTTGAATCATGCTCTGGATTAATTGACAAAGTACATCTATATGAGTTGTCAAGGCTGTAATTCAGTTCAAAGATTTTATGTTAAAAGTGCTTCAAAGCAGTATATTTAAGCAGCTCTCATGTTTGTTTCTTGTGAAAAGTACCACTAAATTTTCTGTCTTTTATACATGACAGATATATGTCAACATGAAGTTGACATATATCATGCAAATTTTCAGTGTTGTTGGTGTACATTGGAATTCCACTATATGGATGAAGTTAAAATCATTTTTCAGACACATTGACAGATATTATTTACTGTTCCTTAATTTCAAGTTATGGACTAAATGCATGACTATGTAGTATCTGTAACTTACCAATAAATATATTAGTGTAGTGAGATATAGATGATCTCAATATAAGATGAAATTTAATTCTATCTATATAACCTAAATTGTGAGAATTTTTATTTTCAAATTTTTCATTTAATTATTTTAATACTTATGAGACTATGATTTAAGTGTCTCTCGTCCCCATATGACTATGAGAACAGTTTTCCATCATTATTTTGTATTATTTAAAAATCTGAACACCTTTATAGTAGTACTTTTAGTTAGTATTACTTTTGAGGTTATATCTCACAGAAGGGTTCTTTGCTTCAGGATGTTACCCACAACCACGGAATAATTCCCTGAATTTCTTTGATAACTCATCATGGATGGAACAATTGCAAAATCTTTTGAAGGTTCCAGAAAAAGGCACAGAGTACAGCTAGGGATTTTTATGAAGCTACATAGTTACTGAAAGCAATGCTTGTGAACAAAAGTATTTCTTAATGGAAGCAACTTTATTTTTATACACACTGAGCAGAAAATTCAAATATTTTTTAACATTCACAATATTCAGAAATTTTGACTGTCAGTCTTTAATATTTATACTCAGAATTGATCAGTTCTGAGTGTATTTTTTATTTATAGGTAAATGTTACACCAAGGTCATATGGCATAATTAGCATACGGTATTATACAGTCATCTTATTTTTTCATCCTTTATTAACAGTCATCTTTGGCTCTATTTCTTCTCTAATTGGAACATCATCTAGCCTTGGCAGTTGAACTATTCAATAGAACGATTAAATTTTTCTGACTGCTCTGAGCTAAATTGACCTGTTTTGACCTGTTTGTCACTGATCGTAACCTGACAGGCGCTAGCAGCCTCCAACGATTATGGCTTTTGAGATGAATCTGATGCCTTATTCTTTTGCTGCAGCTCGTCACATGAGGAGACTGGGGCCTCCCATACTCTCTATGGTCATGGAGTTTGCAAATGGCCTGGCTGTGAAAGCGTTTGTGAAGATTTTGGACAATTTTTAAAGTAGGTGGATTTTTATTCATTGGTACAAAATTGTTCAAGGCAAGGGAAGGTGAAAGACAGCAAACAAAGTTTTACTGTAAACCGTATCAGAGATTTTTTTTTGTGTGTATTTCAAGCAACTGGATAATCGAGGCTATCGGCAGAGGGTCAAATTGTTATCCTTTCTTTCATGTCGAACACTTTTGCAGGCCTTTCAATAGCACAGTGTTTAATCCTCTTATTATCCTTTACTGAAATGGAGCCTCAGAAAATTTGAAGAGATGCTTTAGATTTTATATTAGATAGTAGGAGTATGAAAAAGCACATTTTAAATTCTGACAGTTGGTGTGAAGTGGGAATTACTGTGTGTAGTATAAATAAAAAAGCACAAAGGCCTAAGCATGGCCATTTAACTCTCACTTGCTAGTCTATTTTTGCTTTTGTTCTTGCATGCGCACAAGATACATAGAAAAAACCCCACAGTGTACAGGTGGGTCTGCACCTTTCAGGGCTGAAAAGTGATGTCATTGCTTTTTCACTGCTTTTTCAGTATGTGGTTTAGCCAGCTATTTTCTAAACCAAAACATTTAGGAAATAAGTGACACAGCTTTTCCTTTTCATCTGCACCTTCAAACTGCAATGGGTTTCTGCAATTTTTCCTTCTTATTTATTTCAAAGTATTTACTAGTATTTCTGTGTTCATTTGAATTTTCAACAACAGCGCTGATTTGCTACTTATGTACATTATGGACTGGTTTTTGTTAGAGGAGCCATACTCATTTGGCATGCAATAGATCTTAATGGAAAGCTACAGATAGGCTTATATAGATGAGTAACTTCAGGGGCTGAGACTCTTATGTTGTCATGGTGCAGCTAACAGGGTGAATGAACTGTTTCATGCTTCATCAACAATTAAGTTAATTAGCTCATTTGAAATTGCACTGCTTTGTTGCCGGGATGTTGGCAGAAACATCAAAAAGATGTATTTACAAATGGCAAACTATGGGGTATATAACAGGAGCACCTTAACAGCAGACCATAACCACTCGGTATTACAATAACTTTTATAATAGAATTATAGCAATGCTATTCATAAAGTATTTGCAATGCTTACTTTGTCTTTCAGTTTTAAATTAAGTAACTTACACTGACTTGCAAATTGTATGTAGGTATCATTCCTGACAAATTTTTGTTTATTAGTACTTTAAGTGGAATGTCAAAACAAAGGCTTATTATTAAATAAAACTGTATAGGATTTAAACAAATCTGATTTACATAAATTCTTATTAAAAGTAAAATAAAATCTCCCAAATTCAATGTAGTGTTCTAAGTATTAATAATAAGAAGAATTTAAACTCATTTAGCTTAAGCATTTTCCTTTTCAAGAAAAACTACTTTTCCTGAATACGTCCATCCATCTAGTCTATAGTGATGCTAATTCTTTGGGCAGACTTTGCACATCCATTATGTCAGGTCTCTTGTTATAATCCAAGATCAGTAAAACCATTTTGATTAAGGCAGCGTAGTGCCAGGTTTACAGATGTTCTTGCTTTCCTGAACCAAGTAACCCTGGAAAATACGAAAGTGACACATAACATCTTGATAATTCTGGTGCAGAAGCAATCAGGGTTTACAGCAATGTCATGGCTTTTTGTCCTATACATCAGCAGAAGCTATCCGAGAATATTTTGTTATTTCTTCTTTTCATTCAAGTCTGTTTACTGTGCCCTTAAAACAAATAAGAAGTCATGATGCTGAATAGAAGAGTTTGTTTATGAAGTAGAGATATTCCTTCATTTTACACTAGTGTTAAGGTGGAAATCAATACATAACCTTGCATTATATTCTTTAGTACCTTTTCATGTTCACACTAATGCAAAATCCCCTTTACAATTAAAAAACATTTTCTTTCAATTAAATATCAACTTTTAGTCCAAAGATTGACCATTTTTCCAACCCATTAACTTTATAGGGGATGACAGGACTAATGGTTGTAGTTTTCAAGGCTTTGCTCTTAGTCTAATCTTTGTTGCAATGTTTCAGGTTCTCTGACTTGAAATAATATGATACCTGTGTTAAGAGAGTTAATGCAAGTATATTGTACCAAAATGAAATATTGATAAGGTACTCTACCCCAGTCTAGTAGTCTGTATTTCTGTAATATGCTTATGACAACTTTGAAGAGTGCCTGGTTTATGAAGTGAACTGAAACTTCTGCCCAGAAAATGGTTTACCTAGCCGCTTGATCTAAAAAAAGGAAAACAAGGAGAGGCTCCAAGAAGGGGGACTAGGACAGAAAACAACAGCATGGCTTCACTTAGCTAAGCAAGGAAATTATTCAGGGTGACGGACGTGGCAAATAACTTTCAATAAATGGTTTAAAGCTGCAAAAAGTGATTTTCACGCTTTTGGTTTTTTTGTTGGTTGGTGGGTTTTTTTGTTTGTTTTGTGGGTGGCTTTTTGCTTGTTTGTTTGTTTGTTTGTTTGTTGTCCAAATGAATTTTTTCTACTTTTAAGGTAATTTGAGGACATTCCAATTAGCTAAAGTTTTTTTCAGGTATTCTGAAGAGCTCAAGAAGTTTCACCTTAAGTGAAACTAGATTAATGTTTGGAAACATACGCAATGGTTTCAAGAAAGTGCAGTAAATTTATGTATGTGTAACAAAACCTTACCTGTATGCTTCCTTTTTTATCCCGCAACTACAGACACAAGCCCACAGTTTATATTTCTGTCTTTGTAAGATGGTGTTAACTTAAAGGTGCTCATGGATGCAAGATCAGTTTGACTATTCAGTAAAAACAACTTTTGGCTTAAAAAATACTTCAAAATTTAAAGGTAAATCAGAATATGTCATTACATAACTAGAAAAAAGATGACAGGATTTAAAGAAAATTTCGGGCCCTGACATGATTAAAAGTGTCAAAATGCTTATGAAAACTCAGAACTTTGCTGTGAAACAAGTGTTGACAGAAACTAAGCATTTTCTGGTCTCTAAGTGAGGAAACCAATAGATCTGTCAAAGCTTTTAATATTATTCTTCATTATGGCTTTTTAAATGTCAGAATGCAATAACATCTAACAAAACTTCAGGGTATTTTGTCTGCAAAAT
>NC_053453.1:25928739-25933739 GCF_015227805.2 Hirundo rustica | reverse complement strand
GCTCACCTGAAAACTCTATCATAGGGTCCTAAACCTGCAAAGTCACGATTTAAAAGACACAAGTGTTAGTAGGAGTGATACAATCACTCTATTTTTCCACTATTTCTGACAAATACATTTGCCCCATAGAATAACAGTCAAATGGCTGCATATTTCTTTGATTAATTTTGCTAGAAAAGAAAAAGGAGAAGACAAATTTCCTCCATGGTGTAGATAACTTAGTTCTTGTAACTCTGAGACCATCTGTGACTGTAGTCCTTGCAAAGCTTACCCCTCATGCCTACAGTGGAAATAGCCAGTAAATCCGCATTCAGAGGCGGAACTCCTTTGCTCCCATTTCTTCATCCTTATGTTTTCTTCTCTGTGGAGCAGAAAGCCCACTGTTAAAGCTCCAAAAGGGACTTCTTTCATCCTGGAAGAGACAGAGAAGAAAATGAACTCATTGTCCTTCAAAAAAGCATTATTAATTGATCTTCGTAAATTTATTCTCAGTTGAAATGCCTGGGGCATAGCCACTTGGATCTGGTGGTCCTTCCCCTGCCTTTACCTCACACACTTTTCTTCATACTGTGAGGGGGTAATCACTTCCATCATCCTCAGTATACTTCTAGAAACTGCATTGAAATTTGGCTGTTCCCCTACAGCTCTGTTTTTGGGGAGGGGTGGTGGATCTTCTCTTGTTGCTAAATGATTAAAGAAGGAAAAGCAGATAGAGAAATCTTAACAAAGTCTACATTAATTCTCAGTAGTTCAAGCAGCCTAAAAGCAATTATATCTTTTGGAGGCTCATTTGTAAGGTGATTGTCTTCATCTGCATCAGCAACAGGGAGTGGAAATAACTTCAGTCATTCTAACAAATATTCATAACTGGTTACATCGGCCCTTAGATGGCATATGTGACCTGGGAGATAGAAATTGGGTATCTGACAGTTCCTCACTGGAAAGTTTTGTAGAATTAAATGAAATAACCAGTTTTGTTATTTTGTACTGTTGTCTGTATGGCATGCTCTGACTAGGTTTTTTCTGTACAACTCCCATTGGAAGTAATGGAAGCTGAATGTGCAGGAGAGAAAAACGGACTCATAAAGATATTTTCCTCATCTTAACACTGTCTTACTTCTTTCTCTAGGCACCTTAACAATGAACATGCTTTGGATGACAGAAGCACTGCTCAGTGTCGGGTGCAAATGCAAGTGGTTCAGCAGTTAGAAATACAGGTTTGTTATATAGATGCATTATCCTATTACTTATTTACTTTTGACCTAAACGAAATTGAAAACACTTGCCTTAGTGACTCTAGCTTAAAGACATATGTTTCTTACATTAAATTGGTTTATATTCATGAAGTGAGGGGTTTTTACTTAAAGATTTTTCACATTATAAATTATGCAATAATTATCTAACATCAAGATTGTCTACAGTGTTTTGCTTGAACTAAGACTCTAGTGCTATTCATCACGAATGAAAAACACAGTCCCTGGAGCAAAGACTGGATCCAAGCCATCTTCACTTTTTAAAATGCTGGGTCAGGACCCGTCTTCCTCCTTCCCCTTCTAACCCAGTGCTTGTCTGTGCTGTTCTGTGGGATAAAAGAGTAGCAGAGCATATCTCCACCCAAAATGACTCCCAGCCTGATAGGGGGCATTTTTCTGCAAGCAAGAAGGTGGAATGTCAGACTCACTCAGGGAGTCCCCAGGGAGTGCCATGCCTCAGACCGCAGGCCTGCGGTGCCCTGTGCGTGCTCTAACCATTAGAGGTCACTGCGTGTATGTGAATGCTCCCTTCTGCTTATGCAGGGAGTGATGAGTACCCCCGGGGTCTCCCGGTATTGTGGCTACACTTACCAAGCTGCCGAGGTTGGGCACAAGCCTCAGCGGTCACCATGCAGGACCCTTGCATCACGCTGTCTCCTCCTGCCCACACAGCAGTCATGGGGGAGCATGTCTCAGCAGTCCCATGCCCATTTTGGGACTGCTCAGAGGAGTTCAAGGGATGCAGAAAATGTACTAAGGTTTTTGTCCCTGTTTCTTGCCATATGTAGAGAAAGAAGGTTAACAACTCTCACCTTTCTCACCTTTTCGGAGTATTGTCTCACAGTTCTCTTTCACGTAAGAATACTTATTCTTCCTTCAGCCAAGGTTTTTTTGGGTCTTTTTTACTTTAACGCTGGAAATCCAAAACAATGAGAGGAGCATACAATCATGTAATTTGTTGTCATTTCCCTTAAAGTGAATGTTTTTAAAATGCAGGTAAAGCTGCTATTTCTTTTATGTTATTTACACAATACTGTTAGCTTAATTTGTTTGTTAGGTTAGTTTGGAATTTATGTCAGGGCAAATACTATGTCACTAAAATGTCACACACATAGTATGAAGCTATACATAATATGAAGAAGAAACCTTACCACCCCTTGCCTCAAGAGTTCTTTAATTTAAGATCCACTGATCAAATTAAAACCTGCAATACTAAAGATATTTCCCTCTCTTAAAATT
Source organism: Hirundo rustica (assembly GCF_015227805.2). Classification (NCBI taxonomy): domain Eukaryota; kingdom Metazoa; phylum Chordata; class Aves; order Passeriformes; family Hirundinidae; genus Hirundo; species Hirundo rustica. The sequence goes on along the minus strand of NC_053453.1, from coordinate 25,931,247 downwards.
ACTTATGAGTTGTTTTCCTTTGTGCAGTCTCAGTCTGCAGGTGTAAGAGCAAGAACTCTTTGGAAAATGGGAGTAATAAACACCAGTTTTAATTCTTATTATAAATAATGTTGAAATAATGCTGTAGGTAGCCAGAGCCAAATCACTAGACTAAAATTTTGAACATTACTTCTTCTAAGCTAATTTGTAAAAAAAAAAAGAAAAAAAAAATCTTTTCACATTGTAAAATACATTTTCCTCATTTATATTCTGCTTTTCTTATCAACAAGTTGCATATTTCAAGCTCTTCCTCCTGTTTCATTTTTTACATTTAATTTGGTACCTTGTTTGAATCTGAAACTACAAATATTTACATAATACATGATCAGAAAAAGGTATCAGATAGGATTAGAAGTTCAAGTAACATGATGTTTTTTAAAGGCAGTGTAGGGGCTTTGTAGGAACTGTTTACCATTTACAAAGGCTAGGCTGTAATCTAACAAGTTGAAGTGAAGATTGAGCTTGCGGTGTGACCAATTATGCCATTTTTTCTTTGTCTGACTGCTAGTGAAGTAGGGTCCATCAGTTGTAATGAGACCCAGTGCAGTGTCGATGCCGACTTGATGGCAGAGTTCAGTGTTTCACACTGCCTGGGCTCTGTCACTCTATTGAATTAGATTGATGATGGCAGATTGCAGGGGGCACTAACTGGACCTCAGTGGGAAAGGATGAAGTGCATAGTCAATCCTGGCAGGCACTGTGCTTTGAGGACCCTTCACCCCTTCACAGCTGTTGGCACTAGTCCATTGCTAACAGTGTCCACAGGACTTTAAAGAGACACTATGGGCCTTCTAATTTATGGTCTTAGTAACTTGTTACTGTCGAGGCAACTGTGACCTCAGTTCTCTTATTGACAAAAAGATGAAGTGCTATTTGTTTTCTCTGACCTTTTAACATATGAAAGGCTCTAAAAGTTTTTGTTGTTTTTTGTTTTGTTTTTCCTTCCTTCCTTCCTTCCTTCCTTCCTTCCTTCCTTCCTTCCTTCCTTCCTTCCTTCCTTCCTTCCTTCCTTCCTTCCTTCCTTCCTTCCTCTTTCTTTCTATGCCCAAAGTTGCATTTCCTCCTAGATAAGTTTCTACTGACACAGACTTTTATATGCAGGAATCATTACACCAAGACAAGCTCAATGATAAGATGTATCACTGCAGTGAAATAGCTGTATCAGTCATTTCTAAAATGCTTCTGATCCCACTCTTTCTTAACAGCTTTCTAAAGAACGCGAACGTCTTCAAGCAATGATGACCCACTTGCACATGCGACCCTCGGAGCCCAAGCCATCTCCAAAACCTGTAAGTGCATATTGCTTTATAAACAGTAAATAGGTCTACAAATGTAGCAGGCTAAGAAAATGAACAATTTAGTGACAGTTGGAAAACAATGAGTGTGATGAAAAATATGGCAATAAAATGAAGGTAAAATGCAATATCTTGTCAAATTGTATGTTTCTTTAGAAGTAATGCTATCTTTTGCAAAATCTATCCAATCTACACCATAGGTGACGCTAAACAAAGTACATCTATAAGTGTCCAAATCATTGCCTTGAGGCTGAAACTAGAGAGAATATCTTTTTTGTGATAGGTTTAGAGATATTAAAAGGAAATCCACTTTGAAAGATTTGAAGTTCATTGACAGTAAGAAGTAAATGTAACTTGAATCTAGCTACTTAGGAAATTTCGCAAATTGCTTACAAGAGACACAAGTAAACAATTTGTTACTCTTAAATGAACAAAAGTGTTATTTTTATGCAGTGAATTGAAATAATTGTCAACATGGGGGGGCTGTTGTTCTCATTTTTAGCAAGACTGCATTGTTATGCATCCACTGTGATGTTTGGGTTGGTACAGGCACTGAAAAGTCACTGTTGCTCCCAGCCACTCCACGGCGCTGCATTGAGAACAAATCAGTTGCACAGCTGGATCTGTGTCCAAATCCAAACTCCACTAAACTCTGTGGCTTCAAGTAGTCAAAAATATTCTCTGAGGCAGATCCAGTGTACTATCAGCGTGTCAGGCATTGTAGTACTTCAAATTTACTGCGCTTAGATACACTGCACTCATACTAGAAGCTGTGAGAAAAGTGAAGTGTTCGTTTGTGTTACCCATGATGGTAACTTTTTTACATATAATATTAAAAGGATATACCAGTACTTGAAGATGGAGTGCTGAGGTATCAATGAAAATCTGTGGCTATGATAGCCAGGAAATGTAGGCAGGAGGAAAAGAATCTGTTTTAAAGAGTACTCTTGCATATCACGGCCAGCTAATGTTTACGTAGAAGGACAGCATACTCTGTCTCTTGTGTTTTCAGCTCCCTGTACTTCAAAGAAAATCTTAGTTTGAGGGCACACTTTATAACCTGATGATGAATGAAAAAAGTGTTAGCATTTCCTTAACCCCTGCCTTTGTATGAGAAAATTTAGATGCATTATTTTTGCTTTCATTAGCCTGACTAAATTCAAATTTTTTTTTA